>NC_133389.1:48564294-48864294 GCF_047511655.1 Castor canadensis | reverse complement strand
GGCTTACAATTTGAACATCAATCAGCATGATTTAACATATTAGCAGCCCCCAAATAAATAAATAATATTACCATTCTATAGCTGCTGGAAAAGCATTTAAAGATTTATATGTCCATTTATAATTTAAAAAAAAACTTTCAATAAACTAGGAATAGAAAAGAACTTCCTTAAGCCAGTTTAGAAAGCCTGCAGTAAAGAGCTGTAACATTAAAGGCTGAAGTCTTTTCCTCTAAAATTGAGAACAAAGGAAGATGTCATTCACACAATTTCTCTTTAACATTGTACTGCTCTAACTTTGCATTTTGGCAAGGAAAAGAAATAAAAGACATACATATTAGAAAAGAATTAAAACTCTTTATTAACAAAGATAATTAACTTCTATGTAGAAAAGCATAGAAAACTACTAGTAAACTATAGTACTAGAATTAACAGAGCATTGTTAGCATCTCAGGGCTTAAGGTCAGTATACAAACATATATAAAGCATACTTACAACTCAATGTTAATAAGAAAAACAGCCTAGTAGGAAAAAAAATGGGCAAAATACTTGATTAATGCATTGATAGAAATTATATAACATGTATCATGAAAAGATGGCTAACATCAGTACTCAGGGAAATGCAGATTTATGACACAAGAGATAGTACCACACAGAGAGAATGGAAGAGACTCAGTACCCAGTGTAGGTTAGGACTCAGGGAAAATACAAGTCTCAGACAATGCTCATGGATATGCAAACGGGCTTAGTTATGTTGGAAAACTTTCAGTTTCTGATAAAATCAAATACCTTAGAATCTCACTGAGAAAAATCTACTCTCAGGTATTAGTTACCTAAGAGAAAGGAAAATGTACCCATAGACATGGATATAAATGTTCAGAACAACTTTATTTGTTATAGCAAAAACTGGAAGTAACTCAAATGTCTGTTAGCTTGTGAAGGAATACACTAATTGTGTTAAATCCATATAAGTGACTATTATTCATCAATAAAACAGAGGGAATTTTATTTTAGCAATTACACAACTGCAAACATTTGTCAAAACTTATGAAATAGTACATTTTAAATTGGTCATTTTTTAGCATGTAATTTACAGCTCAGTAAAGCCAAGTACATAAATAAAATAAAATAATATTAATGTAAATAGATTTGGTACTTATATAAGTGAATTCAAAGCTAAAGTTGTAGATTTGATTGGCTGGTAAATGGATGGAATTGGAGAACATCATTCTGAGTGAGGTTAGCCTGGCCCAAAAGACCAAAAATCGTATGTTCTCCCTCATATGTGTACATTAGATCAAGGGCAAACACAACAAAGGGATTGGACTTTGAGCACAAGATAAAAGCGAGAGCACACAAGGGAGGTATGAGGATAGGTAAGACACCTAAAAAATTAGACAGCATTTGTTGCCCTCAATGCAGAGAAACTAAAGCAGATACCTTAAAAGCAACTGAGGGGACTAGGAACTAGGGAAAAGGTTAGATCAAGAAGAATTAACCTAGAAAGTAACACACATGCACAGGAAATTAACGTGAGTCAACTCCCTGTATAGCTATCCTTATCTCAACTAGCAAAAACCCTTGTTCCTTCCTATTATTGCTTATACTCTCTCTTCAACAAAATTAGAGATAAGGGCAAAATAGTTTCTGCCAGGTATTGAGGGGGTGGGGGGAGAGCAAAGGGGTGGGGTGGGTGGTAAGGGAGGGGGTTGGGGGAAGGGGGAGAAATGACCCAAGCATTGTATGCACATATGAATAATAAAAAAATAAAATTAAATTAAAAAAATAATAAATTTGTAGATTTGTAAGTCCAAAGCAAGGACAATGTTTGAAAACAAGAGTTTTCAGGAATCCTGAAAGTCAGACAAGGCCTGAATTATTGACTCTTTTTATAGATAAGGAGACAGACTCACATATATTATGTGATTTGTTCACTGTTACATGGTTGTTTTACCAAGCCAAAACAAGGATCCCATTGTTCCATTATGGTGGTGGTGGTGGTGGTGCTGGTGGAGATGGTGATATCCACATATACAATGTAATTGTGAAGGGGTTACTTAATTTCATCTACTAAACAGTTAATACTGATTATCTTATCTTTTGACCAAAGACCTTTCCCATCCCACAATATTCCTTTTCTATAGATATTCTTCTTTCTCACATAGAAATATGCAAGCCTTGAAACAATATCCATATCCATACAGTCCTCAAAAGAAAATTTATTAGATAGATACGAGGACTGACTGGTGGATAGGGACAAGAAAGATGAGTGGGAAAATGAAAGACAGAAGCAGAGGCACATGAAAGATCGAGGCTGGGCACTATGACCAAAAGAACCCCAGAATCTCTGTGATCCTTAATTGTCTATTATTTTGTCATTTGATACAGTTAAATTTGCAGCCTCAGAGGCTTTTTAATTATTAACTTTGGGAGCTACATTTGCATTTACAGATATTAATAAATTCCTTATGCTAATTATCCAAAAATTAACACAGATTAGAAAATACAAACATTAACTCTCTATGACCAGAACAATGATCAGACCTCAGAAAAAGAATCTATTTCAAAGCATTCATTTAGCAGACAAAAGTGTGTCTACGGCTGCAGACTTACAAGCAACATTCAGTATGGATTAAAATGCAAGCAAATGAACACACACTAAGAATGTGACAAATTTTCATGCAAATATAATTTTATTCCAGATAGGCAACAATTCTTTTTGAAAATGAAATGACTTTAAAAATCTAGCAAAGGAGCTAGTAATGACTACAGAGCTTCTCATATTTCTTTTAAGAAATTAAATTAAACCGTTTTTCATTTTGATGGGTAAAAAACAGTAAAGTGCCCTGAAAACAAGAGCATTTTTTGGTTTTGAAACAGTAAACCAGGTCCCTCTCATTTTCCACAAAGATTGGCTCCCTGAGTGTGGCTTTGTCAACATGGAATAGAAGTGTGTTTTTATGACTGTTATAAACCCATGAATTCTAGGGCTGATGACAGAGACTAAACTGCTTTTAACAATGGTGACATGAACAGTAACTTGAGCTAGTATATGCCATACTGCACAAAACAGATCATAATATTGTCAAATTGCATATGAGAACTGAAACCTCTATGTAAATATTAATAAAAATGGCAGACTTCAAGACAGAGCATCATGGTTGCTGAGAAAAATCAACTGAGATACAATTTTAAGATTTGAAGAAAAGATTAGCACAACATGACTGCACCACTTCAAATCCCCACAGTTTGGGGGGTAGGGGATGGGCAAACGGAGAAGAGGGAGGCTAGGGTAAGCCATCATGTTTCTAGAACTGGCTTTACAGATGGTCACCTGTAGCACCTGACTGGTCCTGTCGTTCCAATCCTAGAACTCCAACAATCAGCTTGCATGGGGTGTAGAGACGTATTTACGAAATCCTAAGTAAAACATACAAGTGATTATCCGGGGAAAAAATTCTTAAAAACTATAAACCAAGGCTGGAGGGGTAGGGGTGAGAGAAGGAGGGGCAAAAGGGGAGAGAGAGGAGCAGATGGCAGGGGGAAAAAAATCACGATTTCCTACTTCATGCAGTGCTGTCTTGCTCCATTACTTCCTAAGATGAGCAAATGTGTTTCAGGAGCTGTTTTTTTTCTGCAGCAGGTCAATGCTCTCTGTAAAGAGAAGCAACAGGAAGAGAGCAATGGCTTTGTGCTGTGAAGGAAAAATATGGACACCCGTTAAAGACAGAGACATTGAGAATAATATTCCTTAGGACCTCTTCCCTTCTGTAGCTGTTTTGTACTTGCAAACACAATTTCAAGGACAAGTTGCTGTCTTTTCATGGTCTGAAGCCACAATGGCGTGGTATTTGGGGTGGAGGGATAGAGGGAGAGATTTAGTTTATTTTACTCTTGTATGTATAAAAGGCGCATTTTGCTTTATCAACAATTACTTGTTGCCTATCATTTTTCTATGTGGGACACAAGGCATTCGTAATATTTGCTTAGCGACAAAGCTACTAAAGAGGGAACAGTGAGTAGTTATTGGAATGAGCAAAAGAGACAGCAAAGTCAAGTTCAGTCTCAGGGAGGAGTCAATACCAATGAAATAAACTCAGGTTGTAAACAGAAGGAAGAAGGGAAGAGACATGGAAAAAGGAAAGAATTTACATACGGCTGTAGGCTGTAAGGGGATTTCACCAGGGAGAATCTGGTAGCGCTATTTTAACAGGCTTCAACTGGGAAAGGATTCAGCAAGGTGGTAATAGTGTTTGTCTTCATAGAGCAGCTTTTTCTAAAGATCTCAAAGCACCTCACATATACATTGAAAGATAAATTATTTTTTTGACAATGCAGCTGCTGAACTTTTGAACAAGATGCTAAGAGATCTTGAGGGATCTAGTTTGGAGGCCCTCAAAACAGAATGGTCCAGATGTGGTGGCCATGCCTATAATCCCAACTACTTGGGAGGTAGAGATAGGAGAATTGCAGTCCAAGGCCAGCCTGGGGAAAAAGTTAGCAAGAGCCTATGGCAAAAACACAAGCCAGGCGTGGTGGTGTACACTTGTAATCCCAGCTTCTCAGGAGGTAAAGGTAGGAAGATTGTGGTACAAGGCTGCTCCAGGCAAGAACATGAGACCCTCTCTGGAAAAAAACAAAACAAAATAAAAATGCCCTAAAGCAGAAAAGGCTGGGGGCATAGTTCATGTCATAAAGCATTTGTCCTGCAAGCAGAAGTTCAAACCCAGTACTGGCCAAAACAAAACAAAAGAATGGCTGCTTATTTATCTGAAATTGTTAGAGGCCACTGGCTTTTAAGCTTTGGCTTGTATCAGAAGCCAGTTGTAGAGGGCTTGCCAAAACACGAATGTCTGGGTCCAGAGACAAATGCCATGACCACCTTCCTGATTTCTCCCCACGCTGAAGTCTGTTAGTAATTTTTGCTCTTCCAGACTCTGTCTTGGCAAAATCCCCTTGGACCAATACATAAATCCCAGAGTTTCTGATTCATTTGGTCTGGGCAGTGGGATGGATTGGAGAGTTTGCATTTCTAGCAAGTTCCAGGGACTATCCATTGAGAATTGCTGAGAATCTCTGACTAATAATGGCACAAATCACCACACATTGAGCTCCAACTACATGCAGGACATACACTATCAGGCGAATTCCCACGGTTCCAAGAGTGAAATTAAAGATGAGAGATAAACCTTTTCCAATTCACTCAGCAAGCATAGGCAATCAGTCCTGGATTTGGACATAAATTGCTGGGATTTGAGTACTTCACTCCAAACAACCACATTGTGCTGATTAGGGTTGAGATATGAAAGATTTGTAAAAACTATTTGTAAGTTTCAGACTGTAAACCACACAAGATGAAGAAAAAAATTACAAGCATAACACTTAAAGAAAATGAATAATTTTCTGAGGCATTATAGGGTTTTTAGGCCTCACTTTGGTATGTGGAGCCTCATCTTTTCTCTGGTACAAGTTATGGAAGATACAGCCGGTGATTAAATATCAGTGGTTATGTCACGCTCCTCCAGCTCCTCTCACTCTTGGGACCATCGAAACTAAATGCGCTCATACAGACATGTTAGGGTGAAGAGGACTTCATGATGGATGCAGGAAGGTCTTAGCCATCATACTGCTGAACTTTCTCCCTCAATTCCATTAGTCCTCACATCTTGCTGACTCTTCTCTCCTGGATTCTCATTCTCTCCTCCCACGCAGTATGCAAATTATCATCCCCTTTTAATATGCAGAGTTTCTTTCCTTCCCGAAACTGGACACCATCCCAGGTCTCCCCAAATACTGGACGCTGCTTTTATTCCATACTAGAATTATGAAGCCATATTCTCTTCCAGATTGGTTTTCCTGACAAAGAAATTTTCATATTGGCAGCCTTAAGATAAAATGTTCACTATATCATTACATACAGAACTTGGAGAAATCCCTCTACATTTCAAATGGAGGGTTTAAATATCTTAGCTCCATACTCTACCTGAGTGTATTGCATATACTTAAAAAACATTCAAACTGAGTTGTAGTGGAGTTGTAAAATATAACTGGATTTCAAAGCATTAATATGATGAAAAGAATATAAAATAGCTCACTAATATTATTTTACAGTGATTACATATTGAAATGGTAACATTTGGGATATAGTGAGCTAAGTAGTATCTATTAATTGAAATAAATTTCATTGTTTTCTACTTTCATTGTCACAACTACTAGTAAATCTAAAGTTACACATGTGGCTGATGTAATATTTCCTTGGACTGCACTACTGTAGGTTCTAAAAAAGAACTAAGCAAACTGACAATTGGAGGATAGGCAAGGCTGGCTTTTTCTAAAAGCCAGTGGGTTGAAAAGTCATTCCATACCTGAAGAACTGGAGACAATTGACTGTATACTTATCTCTACATAAAGAATGTCAGTAACTCTGGTCTTAAAGAGTTTTAGCTGTTGCCCATCAGAAGCACTTGGCACTAGGGCCAGCAGAAAAGACTGTAATCTTAGGATAATTCTTTGTGCATCTGCTATAGTTCTTACCTTAGCTTTGCTTTGCACAGCCCTGTATAGCATTTCATGAATGAATGGATAAATGGATGGATGGATGAATGAATGAAGACTGTCTTCATTAGTTCCATTGTAAGCATTTTGGGGGCAAGATTTAGTTTTATATTGACTCATCTTCATTGTGTTATTCTTTATGCAAGCAATCACTGAGTGAATATTGAAGGAACGGCATCATGGAAATGCCAGAGAATGAGTGGGTGATGAGGAAAAGGCTTGCACCACCAGGGATATTTGGTTTGGCAAACACACACGCAGTGCACACTAACCAAGTCACTGGAGAGGGCCTAGCCTTACCATCATGGATGCCACACGTTGGGGCTTTGGTTGCATCTTACTTAATATGATATGTGTGCTTCAGCATGCCGATGAGCCCAAGGTGTTTTTTATCATGGGATTTCGGCAACTGTAAAAGACGACCTGAAGCCTAGAATATCTGTGATTCCCTTGGTGCTAATAGCAATGAAAGAAAAGTGAGATATTTCAAATTTTAATGAGCATCCACAAGTCAACAGTGGACAGTCTGGTCCAGGCTAAATGGAGTGTTTCCACAGATGTTTACAACTCTTCCCACTTCTCCTCTGTTTTCTCTTCATTCTATCCAAATTTAAAGAATAAACCACTGAAGTCACTAAATAGATGTGCAAGAACATGTACATTTTACAAGAATAGAAAATACAGGAAAAAATAATTTCAGATTCTACAGTAGGCAGGCCAAACATATGCTTCCAGTATTAGCAAACTGATGTTTTAGGGTGTGATATTGCAGATATTATAGAAAAGCATTCAGGTAAACATGAGACAAAACAACTGACTAGATTTCTTGTTATTCTTCTACTGCTTAGCTTTGTTTTAGTTTTGAATTAAAATATGGGAATGGACCCCATGATCTTAATAGCACTTAGATCTTAATGTGGACTTGGGAGAATCCAATTATAATATGAGTCAATATGATTCACACTTGGAAATATTGGAGGTCAGTTCAGGGTTGTCTCACCATAACTTTTTGCACTAAAATTAAACAAAGCATGGTTATAATTCCAAACCCTTTGCATTTGTCAGAGAATCCTTGGCTAAAAATGTTGGTTTCTACTTGGTAATAGCTAAGGAAAACTGGACCTATAGTGAAGATACTAAGGCTATAAAAATACCTACTTCAGGGGTTTATTTAGGGCCCTGAAACTATTCTGTTTGACACTGTCATGGCAGAGTCATATCATTAGATATTTTTAGAGCCCATATAATGCAAAGCATGAACCCTCATGTAAGCTGTGGACTTTGCTTAATAAGGATGGGTGAATGTCCTCCATTCATTGCTTATAACAAATGTACTACATGATGTGAGATGTTAAAGGTGGCAGAGGCTGTGTGTGTAGCAGAGAGGTGTTATATGGGAACGCTCTGTACTTTTCACTCAATTTTGTTGCAAATCTTACAAATGAAATCTATTAATGAATTAAATATATAAAATATATTCATAACCAACATACACATATGTGTATACCCACATCCACAGCAGGTCAAAACACATTTTTCTTAGTGGGAGTTTTCATTTCTGTACCAAAAATGATGATGGAAAATGGTTGCTATGCTATTGATATCCTGAAAAAAACCTAGGAAGAGAAGATAGAGATCCTGCCTTATGTGTGGGGATGGGGAGGGAGAAAGAGAGAGAGCAGTAAAGGGAGAGGAGAGGAAGGAAGAAAGAAAAGGGGTGGGGAGCCAGTTCTATTGAAGTCATTGCCTGGGACATGGTCATCCCGGGGTTTGCCATGCTCAAGGAAGGATGCTTGCATACCCATGCAATCTAGTGTTGGGAGTTAGTGATTGCAGTCAATGTGTGAGATCCAGAATGACAGGATTAGTCAGGGCAGGGCCACTCAGAGAATGTCCTTACACCCAGCATTTACAAATCAGTCCAAAAAGAGACAACTAGATCTCTGTTTACTCCTAGGGGAGAATAAAGACTAAAAATGTGAGACAATCAAATAATATTAATAGTAGTAGTAATGAAGAGTGGGATCCTAGATATCAGCAATAAAAAACTATGTAAACCCATTTTTCAGAGTAAATGTACTGAAATAGGTAGGAGCATTTGTAAACTGTAGGTACTAATATTTTTAACCAGTTGCCAGCGGGTTTTGTTTTTGATTTTGGGTGGATTTTTTTTTTCTTTTTTCTTTTTGGCATAATGAGATGATCTCAGGTAAGGGAAATTCTAGGTTGAATGTCAAGAAAAAAAATTCCTTACTGCAAGAACTATTGGATTACAAAGTGGCATCCCAAGGGAGGGGGTAGAAGCTCCATCTGCACTGCTCTGGGAATAGGTTTGTACGTTAAATTGTACTCCTTTTCTTAGTTGACTGCCTGACATTTCAGTAACAGAGCCAAATAATTCATGGGTCAACTAAGAAGAAGTGCTTATTATAATCATCTTTTAAAATCTCTACCAACAGCAGTGAATTAGAAAAAATATATGGGTACTATTTTATTCCATGTGATAAAGCCTGTCAGGTTTTTACAGTATGAATCTCTTCTTCAATACTCTTGGATTGCATTTTAAATGATCGTTGATGTCCATAAAAAGAATGCCCTGACAATGCTAAGAAAAGAGCATTTGAGAGTTGACTGGAAATAATGAAGAGAGATTGTGTCCACTATTTGTACAAAGCTGCTGCTAGACTCTTATCCATTCCTTAGACTTCAAATAATAACCTCGCTAATAATAAACCATATTAAAGCTAACAACAAGCCAAATGACTCTTAATTCTCATGGAAGCAGAAAAGGAGAAACAACAGTTAAAGTAAAAGAAGGCTTGCAGAGAATCAATAAATTAAGAACTGCGGATTGTGACATTATTATCCTATAAATACTCCTTAGTGGTTCTTCCAGGATCTCTTCAAACAAAGAAATAGAAAATTAACACCATCCCATCCAATATTAGCACAGAATGAATGTAATGAAGGTGAGATACTATTGCTCTCAGGACATGGGGATAAATCACTGTGTGTTCTCATACCTTAATATTTTTAATAGAGTTAGAAATGTCATCAAGGGCAGCCTTGAAAGGCAAAAAAAAAAGAAAAAGAAAGAAAGAAAAAGGCAAAGAGAAGTCCAAAACGACAACAGGATTTGAATGTTACATGAAGCAGGTAGTCCCAGCCCTCCCCAATTCTGACACACTTGCAATAAAGCAAATGTGGAGCTGAAATTATGTGTGTTAAGGTTGGCTGCTAAATTTCTGTTGTTGTCTACCCTGACTGTTGGGATGCTAAGAGTGGAAACCTAGAAAAGCCTAGAAAGATGCTTGCTCCTTCACTGAGCTTCTCACTGCAGAGTGCACATCATACAAAAAAGAGAACATTGACTTTTGGTCAACCATTCAGGCACTCATTCATTCAGCCAGTCAGTGACCATTTGTTGGGAATTAGAGGCAAATAGTCTTTACCATTTGGAGACTTGATCTAGCTCCATGAACTCTTGGGTCCCAGATCTATTATCAACTACAGATGAAATTTTGCTCAAATTACCTTTCTGAAACCCAGCTTTCTCATCAAGAATTGCAGTGTGACTTTGAGAATAAGTTAAATACATAGACAGGCCCGGGGGCATAGCTTACATAGTAGACCACCGCCTAGCAAGCACAAGGCCCTAAGTTCAAAGCCCAGAATCACCAAAACAAATGAATGAACAAACAAAACATATGCCTGAGAACAAAAGAAGCATTCATTAAATGTTTTCTAAGCACATTTGCAACTATGAAGTACTTTGCCATTTGCAACATTGTTCTCTATAAATTTTAGCATTGTCTGTTCAGCATTGTGTACATGCAAGAAGTATGTGTGCACCTTTCAGAAAAGGACTAGTAGCTGATACATGCATCATAATTAATGAAAAAAAAGAAGAAACATGGGGGGATGACAATTGAGGATGTTAACACTTTTACAGGTTAACAATAGAATAAATCATCATATTAATGCAATGTTCCTCAATACTTGAACTTTACAAGGAAGAATATGAGATACAATCTCCATGAATGTGTCAAAATTACTTTTATAGTTAACTATCTTTCCTAGATTTTGCTGAAAAAAAAAACCAATGACATTCCTCACAGAAATAGAAAAAAATCTTAAAATTTATATGAAAACACAAAAGACCCCAAAATAGCCAAAGTAATCCTGAGCTAAAAGAGCAATGCTGGGGGATATCATAATATCTACCTTCAAACTATACTTCAAAGTTATAACAAAATGACACGATACTGGCACATAAATAAATAGGATAAAATAGAAGATCCAGAAATAAGTCCAAGTAGATACTTCCATCTGATTCTTGATAAAGGCACCAAAAACATATCAGAAAAAAGATAGCCTCTTTAGCAAGTGGAAAACCAGATATCCACATGTAGATGACTGAAAAATATCAACTCAAAATAGATCAAAGACATCAAGACCTGCAACTCTGAAACTACTAGAAGAAAATATTTCAAGATTTAGCATAGGCAAGGACTTTCTGAATAGGACTCTAATAGCTCCAGAAATAAGGGTAAGAGTTAACAAATGGGATTATAGCAAATTTAAAAGTTTCTGCACAGCAAAAGAAACAACAGAGTAAAGAAACAGCCTACAGAATGGGAGAAAATCATTGCCAGATATTTATGCAATAGGGATTAATCTACAGAGTATAAAAAACTAAAAAAAATTAGCCAGCAAAATAGCAAATAATCTAATCAATAAATGGGCAAATGAACTGAACAGATGCTTTTCAAATGAACAATAAATACGTGAAAAAATGTTCAACATTTTAACCTTCAGGGAAATGTAAATCAAAACGACATCAAGACGCCACTTCACCCCAGTCAGAATGGCTATCATCAAAGAAATAAACAAACAATAAATGCTGGTGAGAATGTGGGGGGGGAGTGGTGGAGGAAGGAACTCTTACTCACTACCAGTGTAAATTAGTCAGCCACTATGGAAATCGGTACGTAGATTTTTCAAGAAATTAAAAATAGAACTTCCGTATAATACAGTCATAGTACTACTGGGTATATACCCCAAATAATCAAAGTCAGCCTATTCTAGAGACACCTACATAACCATGTTTATTGCAGCATACTTCACAAAAGTCAAGTTATGGAATTGGCCTAGATGTCCAACAATTGATGGATGGATAAAGAAAAAATGCAGTATATCTGTACAATAGACATTAATACATATATACAATATATACCAAGAAAAATGAAATTATGGCATTTACTGGAGATTGGATAGGACTGGAGATCACCATGTTAAGTGAAAGAAGCCAGTCCCACAAAGACAAGTTTCACATGATGCATTTTCTCTTATTTGTGGAAGCTAAGGAGAAACAAAGCACAAAACAACAAGATCACGAAAGTATAAGGAGGATTATTAAGGAAGCTGGAAGGGGAAAGGAAAAGAGAGACAGGAGGGAAGATAAGAAAGCATAGTAAAGTACATGATATGCATGTATGAAAATGTCACAATGAAATCCATACTATGTACAGTTTAATATGTGCCAATTAAAAAAATAAATGTTACAATGTGCCCACAGTACAATAGGAAAAATAAATTTAAAAAAATCCAAATGGACAAAGATGAGACCCAATAAAAAAAGTACTCAGGACATTAGAAACCCTAAAATGAAAGAATTATCCAGACAAATCATTATTGTATTCTATATATAGGAAGGTTATAATAGACCACACAGAATTCCTAAAAGCTTATAAAAGCACTTCTAATGCTGGGACTGAAAGAGGTTCCTGACATCATGTAGTTTAGGTTCTTTACAAATGAAACCTTAGACAATATTGACTAAGTAAAGAGAACACAGGTGGGAACTGACTGAGAGTGGACCGGAAATATCCAATTATAATTTCTTATAATGCCCTTTCTCTTCATAATATATAGAAATATATTCAGAGCCTTTTAGTTAATCAACTACATACCCAGACACTCTTGTAGGCATGGGGAATCGAGTGATAAGCAAAGTAGATACAATTGTTCCTATGAAGTATATAGTTTGGCTGGGAGGATAAATAATTTAATAAAATAATGAGAAGTGATAAGCAGGATGAAGATGAGGCATAACATAAAGATGTAGTCTAGTTTTCAGATCAGGGAAGAACCTCCAGGGAGATACTAAATTGAAGGTAGACAAGGTAAGAGAGTGGGAACAGGGCTGGTGTCCTACATGGTGAAAAAGGCCTTTAGGCACAAGAGGGGTTGTGAGTAGGAAGAAGAGAAAGATAGATGGTGAAGAATGGAGAAAGAAGCTCAGAGGAGGATGGGGAAGAGATGACTCTGAAGAGATGAATAGGAGGGGCTTGAACAGTCAGGTCAGAATCTGGGAACCTTCTCTCAGGAGAATGTGAAACCATTGAAAAATTTCAGTAGGAGAATGGAAGTGGTTATATTTGCATTTTGGTTTGATGGTCTAGTTGTCCTGGAGAAACAGCTGAAGGTGAGTCAAGAGGCCCGTTAAGAGTAGTAGGATGAGAGGGAGGTAGTAAAGGTGAAGTGCCATGAACAGATAAGAGAGGTTTACAAGGTGAAGTCAGGGTGACAGGGGGACTTGTTGACCGACTAGTATAATGACAGGGAGGGAATGGGGTTTGATGCATGGGACAAGGCAGACAGAAGACAAGACTATTTGGGACTAAGTATAGTAATGATATCTGTGTACTGAATTTAAGATGCTGCAAGAGAAATGATAATCCTGTCCTCAAAACTGGAAGGAATTTTTCAACACAAAACACATTGTACACTATTATCACATGGGAAAAGAAAAATGAAGATTGAAATCACTTTACTAGATTTTTTTGAGGAAATGCAAATTTCCTAGAAAGACATTTGCAGTGTGAAGCAAATCCTTGGACAGATGGAGCTAGGAGAATTGGAAGAGTGTTTCCCAAGCAAAACTCCTGTGGTAGTAAACACTCCGGGTGAGTAACGAACATGTTGGGAGGTTGTGAATGACACATTGAGAGTTGGACCCAGAGAGCAGAGAGAGCCATACATGGAGTTCAGCACACCTGTGCATAGCATAAAATGCTTCAAAACGAAACAGTGGTGGCTCCTATCACCAGATGGAAACAAATGACAAATGAAAGCTTCAAAATTGCCCCAAAATCTTAGCACGTACACAAAAATTGGTATAAGGCCTAGCACAAATGACTTTTCCTTTTCTCTCCAACCTCTGGTCAGGATACCTTCTATTTCTAAGTCACCCCAGCTTTCAGAAGAGCCAAATGGAGCCTCCTTAACCATCTCTGAAGACCAAATTTCTGTTTCCGACTCCCCTGTCACTGTTGTTTTTCTGTAGGAGAAAAATTAAACTTCTCAAATGTTCAACCCCTTTGCTCCACATATTTCTTTCATGAATTTTCCAGCACCTGCTTATTCACACATGCATTTGATTGGCGTTTTAGTGTTCCTTCAAAAGCAGACCTTGAGATAAGGAAAAGGGAGCAAGCAGCATATTGGGGAGATGAAGGGACACATCAAGGGGGTAAAGCTGTGAGAGGAGGAGGGGCAAGGAGCCAGTGAAAGCATATGCTACCAAGTCATAGGCTTCCAGGTGACTGGAAATTATTCCAGAGTTATCACTATCAAGAGATGAAGAAGCTGACTTCATCTCCATGAGCTTTGAGTGGTGTATGGGTAGATGTAGGCTGTTATTCCCTATGAAATATGAATGCAAGACATTCATTAACCTTCTGAGGAGAAGCTTCAAGAGCAGTTGAATGTTTTGTGCTCACTTTTTTTGTCTGAGGTGGCAATTAGCTATATTCCTGTTAGTGGCTATTTTGTCTTCCTTGATCACAGAGAAAAGACAGTGTTCTCAACTGATCCATGATGGGTATGAATAGAAATGAAACTTTGTTGTCTTTTCATTGAGATTTAGAGGTTTTTGTTGCTGTGCAAAACTCAGCCCATCCTGACTGATCTGACTGGTTTTGTATCAATGTTTCTTCTTTGAAATGTTGATTTTGATTTGGAAGAATTTCATTAAATTCCATATCTTGGCCTCTACCTCCCCATTTTCAATGTGACCTTTATTTCCACAAGAAAATTATTGCATAAGATACTTGGGGTTTTTCTCATTAATAGTTAGCTAAATGCTTATTATGTGCAAAGAATGAAAAGAGCAGTAGTGTACTTTTTCACCATGACTTTATAACAAAGTAGTTTTTCATTTTAGAATCATGACCACAGCTTCCCTTATTGTTAAATTCACTGATAGTCTGGACATTTAAACACAGAACAGATAGTAAATGCTTTCTCTGTGGTACACCTAGTGTATCTTATAGGACATCCATTGTTAAGATGATCAAACAAATTCACTCTAGCTAAAGGACAATATAGTCAACTCCACCATATTTAAAACATTCTTTTATATTCATTAGAAGGTACTAATTTCTCATCGCAAGGGATCTAAACCAGGTCTTAACCTATAATATGAGAGCACTTCATTTTAACAAGAAACCAGTGTTCAGATTGCTGTAAAAATGCCTGCTACTAAACTGACAGAAACTGTAGTCCCATCACCTAGCACCATAACCCATCCCTGTATGCAACTTGTATTTTATGAAAACCAAATTAATATGCTACCCATATCAAGAAAAAACAATGTGTCCTAGCAGTTCTAATTCAGACTCTGATAATTTCAGTTCCTTGAAGGATAGAAAAGAAGGAAAGAGAAAGGAGCTAATGTAGTGAGCAGTTATAGATGTCTTGAGAAATTTCTGACACTACAGGTGGATAGCAAACAGTGAGTTCCTGCACTCAGAAGCAAGCATTAGCGTGATCCAGTGACTCAAACCAAAGAAACAAAAGCCTCTCATAGGAAGTACCTAAATAAACAAAATACTTTCAAATTGCTACCCTCACAAACAAAAGACACAAGAAAAGCGTTTGGATTTTGTCCAAGGGTAATTAGAGCCATCAGAGAGTAAAATGATCCAGTGTAGTTCTGTATAACCTGTGTAACTACCAAACACATAGGTCCTTTCCCTCAGCCCTAGGCTCATAGCAGTCAACAACCAAAACCAAATCCTATTCTCTCTCCTCACACAGGTCAGATTTCAGTCATCATGCCAGTTCTTGGACTTCATGTACACAGGATCACATAAGGTGCCCTTGCTAGTGTCTGGTTTCTTTAAATCACCATGATGTTTTTGATATTCATTCATGTTGGGTATAATAATTTATACCTTGTCAATAATTTATTCCTTGTCATTGTGGAAGAGTATTCTGTCACATGCATGCATGCCTACTGAACTATCTATTCATCTATTGGTGGTCATTGGTTTTGTTTCCAGTCTGTCTATTAAAAAGTCATTCTCATCATTCTCATTCAAATATTTGGGGAACAATTGTTTTCCTTTCTCTTGATTAAACAGAAAGGAGTGCTGGACCTCAGGGAAGGTACATATGATTTTATAAGAACCTCTCAGTTTCCCCAAACTGTTTTAATACTTTTTAGTATTTTGCATTCCTACTGACCAAGTATAAAAGTTTCTTTGTCACGCATCTTCTCTAACATTTAACAATGGCAGTCTTTTCAGTTTGAGCCATTCTAGTGGGAGGGAAATGGTACGGTATTCTTAAACTGTGCATTTGCATGATGACTATTGAGGCTGAACATCTCTTCTTGTGTATTTTGGACATTCATACATCCTTTTCATCTATTCAAGCCTTTTGTTTGTATTAGATTGAAGAATGCAGTTGTTACATATGTGTACATGGTCACTTTGTCAGATACGTTTTTCAAATGTTTCCCAGACTGTGGCTTGCCTTTTCATTTTCTTAGAAGTAGCCTTTTCATTTTCAAAAAGTTTAATTTATCAATGTTTTCTCTTATTTGCTCAAAGAAATATTTGCCTGTACCTACATTACTTGGTAATTTTCCATGTTTCCTTCATTGTTCTAGCTTTTACTTTTAGACCTGTGACTGTCTCAATTTTTTAAAATTACATAGTCCTATATATATGCATACATAAATTTTATGTGTGTTATAGAGGCTGAGCTTCCTTTTTTCTTCATATAGATATCAAATTGTTTCAGCAATATTTGTTAAAAGTACTTTCTTAAGCACTCCATTGAATTGACTTAAAACCTTGTAAAGATCAATCTACGTAAGTTGTGTTCTACTTGTACACTCTATTCTGCTCCATTGATCTAGTTGACCTTATGTAGATGCCACACTATCTTGACAATAGTGGCTTTAAGTCTTGAAGCTGGTATTATAAATTTCTAAAATTCTTTTTCAAACTTGTTATGGCTATTCTAGGTTCTTTGCAATTTCATAAATTTATAAATCAACCTCCTGAAATTTTGAGTGGGATTGTGGTGAGTCTCAATATTAACTTGGGGAGAAAGGATATCTTGCTAATATTTGGGGAAAATTGCCATCTTGCTAATATTTAGTCTTTTTAATTCAAGAACATGGTGCCTCTCTGTTTCTGCCTGTGTGTGGTGAACACATATAAGATTGTTGTTGTATTGAAGAATTGTTGTGGTGAGCACACAAGATTGTTGTTGTATTGATGGATTGTATTTTGTTAAAGTATGAAAAATTGTTGAAATAAGAAGTATTAGCTAGTGTGTGTTAGGACTTAGAAGCCAGCCAGAGTGTGACAGGCTGATATGCTAATTAAGCCAAACCTAAGGTGGTGGCTGATATGCTAATAAGCCAACCCTAAGGTGACAGTGTGGATAACAGAAGTGGTGAGGTCACCACAGGGTATATAAACACAGGCCAGAACCCAAAGCCTTGCTCACCTCCTCACCCATCCGAGACCATGCTGTCAGAGTCCACCCGAGACCCTGACATAGAGGCAGCTGTTGCTTGTGAGCGTGCCCCTTCTCCTGACGACCACTGAGTGTCACCGGTGAACCGCGGAACTGGACCTGCACTGAAGGCGGCTGTGAGGATCCCCTGGGGCACAGCTATGCCCCCCTCATGGGCTGAGAAGAGGAAGCACAGTAAGAGAGACTTGGGGGAACGTCTGAGTAACTCCTAGCTGGCTAGGGTAGCACAGACAGCATTAGGATCCATAGGAAAGTGCCATGTGAATTTGTTTGAATAAAAACCCTGCTCTCTGAAATAAGAGTCTCCTGAGTACTGTGTCTCTGTACTCAACTGAACCAATAAGCACTTGCGACAATGTGTCTTTTAGTTTTTCTTAGAAAGATTTTATGTTTTTCAGCACAGAGATTTTACGTTGTTGTTGACACTTATATTTTATGAGATTTATTCCTAGGTATTTTACTTTTTGCTGTTATAAATGTTTTATTTTCCAATTGTTTTTGGTTATACATTAATCTGTATTCTACAACCATACTAAGTCTACTTATTAGTTACTTTACTAAAACAATTAGGGTGCTTTTTTCTTTGTAAACCGCACTGATTTGCCCTTTCCCTTCATCAGATTGACAAAAGCAAAAGCTTGACAATGCACTCTGTTGATGAGGCTGTAGGGGACAAGTGTTGCCATCATGTACTGCCGGCTGGGTGCCAAGTGGCACGATTTATATGGAGGGAAGAGTTGTCATGTTTCATAAAACTACAATTGCGTGTATTTCCTGACCCAGTCAGGAAACAATGCCATTTACAAAAGTCTCAAAAATAATAAAGCACTATGGAATAAATTTAATGAAAGAAAACGAAGACCTTTACAATGACAACTATAAACCACTGAAGAGAGAAATCAAAGAAGACATGAGAAGGTGCAAAGACCTTCCATGCTCATGGATTGGTAGACTCAACATTGTGAAAATGGCCATACTGCTAAAAGCAACCTACATGTTCACTACAATCCCTATCAAAATTCCAATGACATTCTGCACAGATAGAAAAATGAATCCTGACATACATATGGAAACACAAAAGACCTTGAATAGCCAAAGCAATTCTGAGCAAAAAGTCCAATGCTGAAGGTATCACAATACTCCAACTCTACTACAGAGCCATAACAATAAAAACAGCATGGTAATGGCACAAAAACAGTCAGGAAGACCAATGGATCAGAATAGAAGACCCAGTCATAAACGCGCACAGCTATAGCTCACTGATATTTGACAAAAGAGCCCAAAACACACGATTGAGAAAAGACAGCCTCTTTAACAAATGTTGCTGGGAAAACTGGGATATTCACATGTAGGAGACTGAAATAGATCCCGTCTCTCCCCCTGTACCAAAATCAACTCCAAGTAGATCAAAGACCTTAATATAAGGCCTGAAACTTTCAAACAACTCCAGGAAGTAGTAAGAAATACACTGGAACAGATAGGTATAGGGAACGACTTCCTAAGCAGAACTCAAAAGACTCAGCATCTAAGAGAAACAATGAACAAGTGGGACTGCATCAAACTAAAGAGCTTCTGCACAGCAAAAGAAACAGTCACCAGACTCAAGAGACAGCACACAGAATGGGAGAAAAATCTTTGCTAGCTATTCCTCTGATAAAGGACTAATATCCAGAATTTACAGAGAACTCAAAAATCTCAACCCCAAAGAATCAACTTCCCAATGAAGAAATGAGCACATGAATTAAATAGGGAATTCTTAAAGGAAGAGGTATAAATGGCTAGTAAATACATGAAGAAATGTTCAACTTCTCTGGCTTATTTATAAAAAGGACACAAATCAAAACTACACTAAGATTTCATCTCATCCCAGTTAAAATGACCTTATTCAAGGGCAATAACAATGACAAATGCTGGTGAGAATGTGACAAACAAGGAACCCTTATATACTGTTGATGGGAATACAAATGAGTACAACCATTATAGAAAGCAGTATAGAAACCATTATCAAAAAGCTGAAGATATAACTGCCATGTGATTCAGTGATACCTCTCCTGGGCAAAGAAACGTAAGTCAGGATACATAAGTCAGGATAGAGACACCTGTACACCTGTGTTCAATGCAGCACTATTCACAATAGCCAAGCTATGTAAACAATCCAGATGTCTTGTCCCAGATCAAGAAAATGTGGTATACACTCTTGGGGATATACCCAAAAGACTGTTACTCCAGAGGCACCTGCACATCCATGTATATTGCGGCACTATTCACAATAGCCAAGTTATGGAAACAGCCAAGATGCCCCAGCACTCACGAATGGATTAAGAAAATGTGGTATCTATACACAATGGAATTTTATGCAGCCACGAAGAAGAACGAAATGTTATCATTCGCTGGTAAATGGATGGAATTGGAGAACATCATTCTGAGTGAGGTTAGCCTGGCTCAAAAAACCAAAAATCGTATGTTCTCCCTCATATGTGGACATTAGATCAAGGGCAAACACAACAAGGGGATTGGACTATGAGCACATGATAAAAGCGAGAGCACACAATGGAGGGGTGAGGATAGGTAAGACACCTAAAAAACTAGCTAGCATTTGTTGCCCTTAATGCAGAGAAACTAAAGCAGATACCTTAAAGCAACTGAGGCCAATAGGAAAAGGGGACCAGGAACTAGAGAAAAGGTTAGATCAAAAAGAATTAACCTAGAAGGTAACACCCACGCACAGGAAATCAATGTGAGTCAATGCCCTGTATAGCTATCCTTATCTCAACCAGCAAAACCCCTTGTTCCTTCCTATTATTGCTTATACTCTCTCTACAACAAAATTAGAAATAAGGGCAAAATAGTTTCTGCTGGGTATTGAGTGGGGGGGGAGAGGGAGGGGGTGGAGTGGGTGGTAAGGGAGGGGGTGGGGGCAGGGGGGAGAAATGAACCAAGCCTTGTATGCACATATGAATAATAAAAGAAAAATGAAAAAAAAAAAGTGGGGGATGGGAGGTAAAAGTGTAGGGGAGAGTAATGGAAGGGATTGAACAGGCCAAAGTAAAGTAGACTCACAGCAGGGATACATTGACATACCCTTTGAACATCAACTTAAATACTAATTACGAAAGATAGAGGTGTAAAATAGGTACAGTGTATGTGGGGGGAGTACTTATGGAAGGGAGCGGGTGGATGAAGGAGAGGAAGGTGAGGGAATATGGTTGATGAATTTCATATACATATATGAAATAGAACAAAGAAACCTCTTGCAACTGCTTTAAGTAGGGAGGGGAGGGAGTCGAGGGGGAGAGACGGTGGTGGTGATCTAACCAGTGTACCATATAAGCTTATTTGGAATTGTCACAATGAATCCCCCCATAAAACAAATATATCCTAATAAAAATACACTTTCAATAATACAAAAAGACTTATGTGCATATTTAGTCATTGTAGCATTATGTGTAACTATTGGAAGCCCCTTAAACATTCAAATATGGATGGGATAATCCATAGTGCATATACCCAATCATGTCAAACACACCATGCAGTTCAGGAAGAGCTCAATGAGTGGATTTGGGGTGATTTCCAGGAAACACTGTCCAATGGAAAAAAAACGCCAAAATACAAAGGAGCATATAAAGGGAAAATAAGAAATCACGGATAGAGCTGCTTACCTTCACAGAAGGAACACAAGAAAAACAAACCTGAAACAAAGGGTCTGTTATTTACTAGGCTGGTGAAGTGAGAGGAGAATGAAAGGAAAAGGATGCTGGGGGGTTTGGGGGTGGCATGTCCAAAAAAGTTCCTTCTTGTATAATTCTGTCCTTTGGAATCATGTTAATGTTCTAAGTATTCAAAAAATAAAATTAGCCCAATAAAGATGGAAAGGGAAATCCAAAATGAAAAGTAAAATGAAACAAATGGACCAAATGTATTTCAAATAATACCATAACCACACGTAGGGGAGGGAAAAAACAAAGAATAATCAGACAACTCATAAACACAGAATTTGACTATTAAGCCATAAATATCGCATAGGATGGAATGTGTGGAAAGAATGGCAAATGAATCTTGAATTCCTTTCAGTTAGTTTGGATTTTGAAGCAGCATGAATGAAACAATTCTGAAAACAAATTAAACATATTACAGGATTGAGCAAATAAGTAAATGTATTGATGCTGTGGGAGGCTAGAGTTGCTCTCAGTGTGAAAGAAAGGACATACAGATGTGCAAGGGAGATAAGTGCACACTGTGGGAATTGGAGATAGCAGTATGAACTCATGATATCTAAAATATGGATAAATATGTGCTTACACATGTATTTGCACATGTATACAGAAATACTTGTTTAAGTATATTTGTATGTGAATGTATATGTATGTATTTCCTAGTTCTGCCCTCTCAAGAACTAA
Organism: Castor canadensis; assembly: GCF_047511655.1. Classification (NCBI taxonomy): domain Eukaryota; kingdom Metazoa; phylum Chordata; class Mammalia; order Rodentia; family Castoridae; genus Castor; species Castor canadensis. The sequence goes on along the minus strand of NC_133389.1, from coordinate 48,842,506 downwards.
GAAGCAATGACATTCTAGGACTAAGGAGCAAACTTCGTCACCAACTGTTGTTCTCAATACCTATTCCTCAACAAGAGAGGGTCTGATTCTAGACAAAGACAGTCTGAAAGCATCTTAGGGCAAGAGTAAGGACTCTCTGAAAATCCACAATGGGGCATGTCCCTCAGATGGAAAAGTCATTTCAAGAAGCTACACATTGTCAAATATAGAATAAATTCAGTATCAGAATAATTAAGTAGAATGACACATCGTAAACCTCTGGAAAACAGGAATTCATGACTTTTCATATCTTAACCAGAACTGAAGGTCCCAATTCAGATTTTAAAGGTGATTTTACTACTAAGTGGAGACTGGACTGGAGGGTCAAGAGTCAAAGTTGTGAGCCCAGACAGGGAGTTGCTGCAGCTTCTAGGAGATGAATGACAGTTGTCTGAATTATAGGTGGAGGCAATGAAGACAAAGAAAAGAAGCTAGATCAGAGATGTATTTTCAGGGTAAGACTGGTAGGACTTACTGATGAATTAGTTGAGAAAAGAAGGACCTAGAGTAGGCCTGGAATGCCATTTATTGAGAGAGAAAAATTGGAGGAAAAAGTTTGTGACAGGGATTTCAGTGGTGGAATGGATAAGGATAAGCCATTTAGGTATGGTAAGTTTGTAACTGCATTGGTGGAGACAGTAAGTAGATTGTTGAATATCCAAATTTGGAGCTCAGAGAAGAGGACTGAGCTAGAAATTTCAAGCTTGAATAGCTGTCGTTTTTAATGACATGTAACAGTGAGGCTCCATGATGTAACTTCCTTTGTTCCAGATCACCAAATCTAGTGAGTTGATGAGTGAGGCTTCAAAGCCAGGCCCACTGGGCTTTAAGCCATCTCACTGTACTTTGTTGGAGGACTAAAATGCCACTGTGGATATCTCAGATTTCCCAGAACACTTAGCAAAATACTGAGTACAGCAGAGCCTCTGGAAGTATTTGTGGCTTGATTCATACACCTTGGGGTATTAGGAAACTCACCAAACTTCAAACCTTGCATTATATTTACAAGCTCCATTTGAAGTGTAGTCTTGATTAATTTCTTTCTGGCAGTCGGAGCATACCAAGTAGGGCAGAAAGTGAGTAGAAGTTGAGCAAACTAACCAGCCTAAGTGAGACCCAGACAATATTGGTCTTGAATAATTGGGCTTGGCCATTTGGTCTCTGTTTAATGAAATAAAGGCAAAATTTTCCTTTTCACTGTAGGTTCCTTGGCCTGCTGTCATCTGCCCATAAGTAGAAGGGACTGTCTTGGCTGCCATGTTAAGACCACCGAAGCTTCCAATTTTCATGTACCACTGCATGACCAGGAATGCTGTATCTGTGACCCAGTTTCTATCAATAAAAGAAAAAAGCAGTATAAGGAATCATCCAAGGAATCTTTTCTTTTTTTTTCTACAAAATCTCTCTCATTGGCTTTTTATTATGTGCTTAGCGTCTTTGGTACACCTATCAGCCAGGATGCAAGAGCCTTTTTCTCTGCAGTAATGTAGAGCATAAGCAAAGGTTTATCTTAGCATTTTAAGGGTAGCCATTCACTGTGTTTGGGAAGGGCTATATTTTTCCACCAAACATGATCACCACAGAAAGAGTTGTGTTAAACTGCTGATATGTCTCAAGTCCCTCACTTCAGAACAGCATCAGGACTAACAACCCTGAAGTTGTCATGAGGTAATTAAGGGACTGTGAAATGTTATATAAAGGCTCACAGCTGGCTGTTCAAGACAGCAAAATTGAAAGGCAGATTGCTATCAACAGGGGAGATCAACTCTGCTAGGTCTGCAATATTAAGCTCTGGTGCTTACTAGAAAAGCTGCAAGTATGTCAAGAGTTAATTTCTGACCATTGTCTGACCCTCCTGGTTTTACTGCGGTGGGTCACAGTCTTGGAAGAATACCATTATCACATTGGACTGGGATGGTGTGCAAAGTGTCGGCCAAGATCTGAAATACATTTGTACCTCTGGTTCAAGGTCTTTTGTACTCTCACCCTCTCAATTCCAAGACAAATTTCTCTGTCCACCACTCTACTGGCTCACCTTGGCCCTCAATGTAATGCAAAGTTGCATAGCTGCTTAGGAAGCTATCATGCTACGTGGGGTGTCCTGCCATTCTCATTGTCATGGAATCTCTGATAGCATTATTTAGAAATAAGGGATAATCACCATCGGTATATCATGTATGAGACAGGAAACCACTTCTGAGATAGACTAATAGCCAAAGCAAAATAAAATCATTTAATCCATCTCCAAAGCTGTTTGTTGAGCGTATACTACAAAAAGCTGTAATGATCATTACTATTATGGAGCACATTATAAATGAGAAGTTTCTTTCCCTGGAGACTGGCAGGGAGTTATCCTATTATGTTAACTCCTTCTAGTACTTTCTGGGTATAACATGACAGGCATAAGAATAAGATGAGTATTGGGCAGCTTAGGAGTAAACATGAGTATTTTTACAGTGTAATACTTCCCTTCAGACTACAGGTCTTCCTGCCAGAAAACCTCTAAAGTGTAGAATTTTCCTGACTTTTGATCATTAGTTTTTCCAGCAGCTGAGCACAAATATACTTTTTTCTGAAATGGTGGAGGTGGAAGGTGCAATTGGGTAGTAAAACAGTTTTGTGGATCTGGGTTGATTGGAAGGCTTTACTTCTAAATCCAATAGTACCTCACCACCATAAACATGATCACTGAAAACAGCTTTGCTGCTTGAATTCTTGACACATACATTTAAAAATAACACCACCTTATAAAGCAATGTCTTGGGTTATAAATAAGGTTTCCTGACTTCTGTAGACATAGGAGTAGAATATTTTATGTCTATGAACTCTAAAACTGTTTCTGAATAATCTACTGTGATGCTTAGTGTAGAAACACACACAATTAGGTACTCAGCAATGCTTTTTTAAAAAGAGGATAAATTCATCTTGATGGTAAACTCTGAGAATATCAGAAACCACTTTGAAGTTATTTCATATCAATCAGCAGTTCCAATTCAAATGTATTTTTAAGATTCGAGAGCACATTTGTATTTCAAACCTCTTTGCAAAGTCTATCTAAAAATATGAGGTTACTTATGAAATGAGAACAATTTCCCCCAATGAGAACAATTTCCATTTCATTCTAATATCTTTATGAGGAAAAGGAGGTGAGAAAATGCTTGCATAAAAGAAGGTAAAAGTAAGTTTGATCTCATATGCCAAGTTTGTTTAATTAGTAATGCTGACCTGCAGGTTTTGGTTAAGAAATAGTCTGATTATTTAATGATGTCAAATGGGTGTAGGAAGGGGCAATGAGATCTATTTATATGAAGTTGAGGAATCCCTGCTAAAATGGCAGGAAATTAAGATGTGATTTGCGACAGGCTCAAGTAGTCATTCTGAAACTTGTTCATTTTTCCTTATTGATCATAAGAGAGAGAAACCCTGAAAGTTAATTTTCACTCAGGTTCAAATTCAGAGAGTGGTAATGCCAGGAAAGACCAGATTTTCCTTACAAACAGAACACATATAGGCAGTTGACTGGGAGCTAAATTTGTACACACACACACACACACACACACACACACACCACACACACACACACACACACACACATTATTTTAGTCAACTAATATTATGGCTAAGATGGCTACAAATTCTTTGACAGTCCTGTGTTTGAGGGATAGGATCTCTGTGTGCTGCATTTAAATCTGAGGGCATCCTTGAAATTCAAACCAAAGATAGAGACGTCTGCAATCTTATGACTGTTACAAATTTGGATCCTAATCTCTGCTCTGACTGTATTTGACTTTGAGCCAGTTTTTAATCTGATAGGAAAGTAGGAATTGTCTTAGAAAGCAGGGGTTTAGGGAGATGGGGGTGAAGGTAAGGCAGGGGTTTTTAAGCAGAGAAGCCATTTAGGCCAAATCCCTGGAGGCAGGAGAAAGCGTGACACCATGCTGGACTTGACTCCAAACCCTATGGTGTCCTTTAGTCATTACTCAATCCCTCAAGCATCAAGATGTCATTGACTTTCTAAATGCAACTTCCTGCTCCCCAGGCTTTCAACCATTTTCATCATTTACTCTAACTCTTCTCTCAATGTTGGTTACTGCCTCCCCTAGACAAAGAATTTCAGCTGTTCTTGGCATCCTAATACAAGTCTAGGGAGCCTCCTACCCTTGGCTGTGGTCCTTGCATTCCATGTCTTCAGAATGTGACCTACTCTCTGGGCTTCTGCTTGATCTTTTGAAGCTTTTAACTTGTGAGTATGGTAAGGGTCAGTCCTGAACAGATGATAACCTTGTGCAGACACTATGAAACATTGGGGAATAGAAACAATAGCTCATGTACTAGTTTAAAAGTTCTGTGGCAGTCTGAATGCATGAGAACAATTTAAAAATGTAACAAAGTTACCTTCAGCCTCAGTGGCTAGATCACTTAAATCAAAACAAATGCTCTTTATAGAATGGCTATCAGCTGGGTTTCCTGTACTTCAAAGAGAAAAAAGAGGAGGACAGAAGTACAAGAGCAAAAGCCATGCCATGTCAACCCAAATCACAGAAAATGTGTTTTCAAAAACACATCTTCCCCCAGTGTGCGGAGGAGGTAAGAAACTGCAACTGGTGTGGTCTTAAGTTTCCAGTTCTCTTGCCACACCCCATGGTACAAAAAGATGAGCTCTGGGGTGAGGTCCCAAGGACTTCCTAGTGTAGTGGAAACAGAACGAGTGTAAACATTTACCAGGCAAGCCAAGTGGGCAAGCCATTTCTGGCTTCTGGAGTGCTCATGAGCCTCTCAAGGTAGAATTAAATGCAAGTTGCCAAGGGAGTTTGGAGCTGTGCAGACTTGAGTGAGTCACAATCAGAAGCAAGGATTAAGTTGTTTAATTTTGAAGACTCCTAATTTTCTCAAATAAATGTCATTCTTTCTGATCCTTGCTCTGGACATTAATATAATAAGCATACTGGCTAATAGAATTCATAATAGTAATGGAATGTTTCAGTGGCACATGTATCTAAATATCCATTTCAGAAAACAACATTTTAAAAATGTAAAAAATGGATAAAAAGAACAAAAGACAAATATTGCTTTTCTAATGTGTTTGATGGGTTTTTCATTAAGCCTAGTGCTTATAATGATAAAACGGTCCTTGGGAATTAAATCTCAGAATGTGTAAAGCATGCTTCCAGTGTCTAAAAACTGCCACTTCTCTGTGGCAGGAAGTAGGGTAATGGTAAGGCCATGGATATGCCAGTGTCCTCAGAGAGACAGTTTCCACAGGTAGCTGGATGTGGTGGCATATAGGAGCTGGGCTCACTTCTGTGGTCATGCTAAAATTTTTTCTATTTAGTGATTGTATTGTAGTCTGTTTCTCTGTTGAGAGAGGAGACACGTGCAACCCACACAGCTTTCTAAGCTTGTGCCACTTATTAAAGGATAGAGCATCATGACAGAATATCTTTTAAAAATTATTCTCAAGGCTAATAGTAGAAATGAGGTAAAAAAAAATATCATAAAGGAAATCCTACTGAGGAGGAGAGAATGAATTGTAAGAGATAGATTATTCAGTGCCCATTCCATGCCAGCTTCTGTGCAGGTTTGGAGAAACTGAAAATTAATAAGACAGAGCCTTCCCCTCTTTCATTACATGCAAAGGTTTGGTTAAAATACTGGTGAGGAGGGTGGCAGGAGCTGGGATAAGTTGACTGACCTTTCCAGAATGCTCAGGACTGGGATTTCATAAGTTCTAAAACCTAGAAAGACTCAGGCAAATTGGGATGAATTGGTCACCCTCCGAGAGGAAGCTAAACCTATAGATTAGGGTGAGTCAATGAAAGGTTTGTATGCATGCAATGGAGTTTGTCCCTGACCTTGGGTCACGAGAATGTTGGGCCTTTGTTTTGATACCCAGAATTTTGAAAGGCACCTCAATTCTGGAGTCAAGGCAGACATCATTTCTGACCACTTCTGTTTAAGTCTTACTCCCTAGAAGGAAGACTTCATAGTGGAAAGTGGCAAGAGAGGAAGATGCCACTTTCTCCCCGTTCTCCCCATTCCTGGGTGACAAACACACATAGTTAACCTCACCTGATTCCATCACTTTGTTTTTTCCGCAATCCATTAGTGCAGAGGGACAGACTTCCTGTTCCATTCCTCTTCCTTTCTTTCTGGCATAGCATCCTGCTCCAGCTCCTGTCTGAAGTGGCTTTCACACTTTGTCCTTCCCTGGAGCTATGAGCCTATGGCTGCTCGAAATCATAGCAGAAGATGGGGATTTCAAAACCTCTACACTGACTATTGTCACAATAGTATCTCTTACTAGCAAAATCAAACTGGGATGATAAAATCAGAACAATGGTTGCCTCTGGGAGCGATGACTAGAAAGGGGTTTTATTGAATGTTCTGGAGTCAGAGAAATATGCGATGCCTTGTAGGTATGTGGGTTACATGGGTTTTTCTTAAAACTCACTGAGCTGTACAGATAGGACTTGCGCATTTCACCATGAATAAGTTATACCACACTGAGAATTATTCACCAAAAGGGAAAACCTGTTATCTTTATGAACACCTTTCAATTTAATTAAATCTTAAATATATATATGATTATTACATTAGGGTAAATTGATGAAGTAGAATGTAGGGGATATATATGTAACCATGTAACTAACACACACATACACACAGTTTTAAGGATTTTGATACATTCTGAAATTCATCTTCCAAAAATGTACTTTCCCCTTTTGTATGTTGTTTTTGTTACCTTTCTGTCACGTGACAAAATATTTGAGGATACAACTTGAAGGAAAAAAAGAGTTCGTTTGACTCATTTCAGAGGTTCCATCCATTATGGCAGAAACACTGGTGGAAGACAGCTGCTCACCTCAAGGCAACCAGGAGGCAGAGAACGAGAGCTAAACTTTATAACAAAGTCCCTCCCTTCAAACCCATTAAGCTATGAATCCATTCATGATCCAATCACCTCCCAAAGGCCCCCACCTCTGAACACTTTTGCACTGGGGACCAAGCCTTCCACACATGAGCTTTTTGGGGACATTTCAGATCAATTAAAAGTACTGGGGAATAGACATCAGGATCTTACTTGTCATATAAATCTGCTATTTATACAGTTGGGATAACTTACTCAGAAAAGCATAAAGATAACCAATTATATAAGAATTCCCAATCCTATTTTTTGGTTTGAGGAGATAGTATATTGGCTAAATAATTAATACAAAGATAGCAAGGAGGAATTTCAGTCACGAAATCAACTATACGAAAAGATGAACATATTTGTTTTTGACATCTTTTATTTCACCTCTGTATCTGAGTCTCTACCCTAGTATAAAAGTGACCTGCTTCCTTGGGGAGTTTGCCCTGAGGGCTTGTGCACAGACAAGCATGGGTGATGAGCACTGAGTTCGCCTTCTTGCTCACCAATTCTCATTCTTGAGAGAATTGGGTAATGTCTTTCCCCACCCACACAGGTGTTCCAGGTGCAGTAGCCCTAGTTCTCCAGGACTACATTTGGGACATACATTCTCTTACCAAGACACACCATGCAGTCACTTTTGGGACCTCCCTACTTGCCCAAACTATAGGTTGACAGTCTCCGTCTCTCCTCTGTGTCTCTCACTGTTTCTCTCTATCACGCCCACAAATCCTCTTTGAAGGACTGAGGCTTTGAACACCTAACTCAGAAAGACTTACACATTTTTTCTGTTTCCCATCCAACCCAACCACAGGCCCAGTGACCACAGCAGGAAAGAATGCTGAGCTGGGAGAGGCCACAGCCATCCTCCCCACTAAGGGACCTGAGTTCAAACACCTAGAAAGTGATGCATGCGAATTTTAATGCAGAACTCTGGGGAGTCTAATGAATACAGTCCCCACAGGTCACTGCCTTTCATCCCACAACTGTTTAGACACAGGAAGACTCAGGACTGGCTGAAGGAGAGACAGCACCCACACCACTTCAACTATCAGCACGGAGGCACTGCCTCTGTGATTCTATTATCTTTGCAAAAGGTGCTATAGAGAACTCAGAGAGAACTGTCCAGGAGCCTGTGCACAGAGCTGCTAGCCTAGGAGTGGCTGATGGCAGCCTGGCCTCTTCTGCTGCCCCTTCCCCAGTCTCTAGTGGAAGTGCTAATGACAGGGAAATGGACAGCAGCAGGAGGGACAGAGCAAGGAAAGAAAAGCCAAGGATGGTGTAAAAGGCAATAATTAGCTCTCCAATAATCACAATTTGAAATAACTTGAATCTGAGTAATTTCAAGAGGTGGCTCTCTTGAGGGTAGTTTTCTGAACAGGAAGTAGGGAGAGAATGGCAACCAGGGATAAAAGCAAAGGGCTGAGAACACCTGCAGCCAGGCCCCAACATCAGTTGGTGTCATCTTTCTTCCCTCTCCCACTGCCTCTGTGAATCTGAGTGTTAGCCACACAAGCAATCACGCAGTCCCATAATTACTGGATATTATGTCTCCAGAGTCTGGGAGAGACCGGTGTCATCTTGTACTGCTGATCTGCTTTAGGGGAAGCTGGCATAAACAGCACCCCTGATAGGATGCATCCTTCATCTTGGTATAAACCTGCAGCATCAAACACTTCTGCTTGCTCCTGGCTGGTTCACACCCTCTCCTCTCCTTCCAGAAATTAGCCAGGCTCTTACTAGGTGCTATGCTGTTCCATGTGGTCTACCTCACAAAGGATACAAAAAAATGTCACATGCAGCATTAAAGCAAGGGCTCACACTGCTATCTCGTGACCTACACAACCTCGATCTGAAATGAAGCTTCCTTATTCTGTATACAGCACCGCTGGTATATTGCAAAAGCCAGGTCAGATCCCTCCATCCCCTCATGTCTTTCTAGTCTTAAAACGCTTCCTAAATAGAGTTAAAAGAAAATGCAGGTTTGCTCTTTTTTCTTGGAGGGGAGAGCAGGGATGAAGGTCTTTGGAAACCAGTTCAGCTGAGTTTGAATACAATTAAACAGGTGCCTCCTATCTGCCCGCCATCTGCAATTTTCAGATTTCCTTTCTAGCCTAATGTCACTTAGTGCCTACTGATGTGGATGGAGTGGAAGAGAGAATGAAAGCCAGTAAGATCCGTTCCTTTCTGGGAATGCCCAGGCAATTCTTAGAAAAAAACCACTGTAGTATGGCAGCACTTTCAATTAATATACATTGACCTTGAAAACCATTTTAAAAATCTATACTTACCAGCAAAAATATTGATGCCTTTACCTATTAAAAAAATTATCTGGCTGCTATAGAGAAAAGTATGTGACTTTAAATTCTCTCTGTCTTCCCAAGGTCAAGCTCACAAGGTCCAGGCAATAGAAAGAATCCTGATGCTAAAGCTCACTGACCCTTACAGGGATTAGCTTCCCAAAGTCCCCTGGTACTGAGGCTTCTCTGAATAGAGTAAGTGAATTAAGGCTCCCACCTTCACCAATGTGACTGGGACCTACCACTGAATAGATTTTAAAAGTCTGTTAGCTACCCACCGTGTTCAAGTCACTAAGCTAACTATTCCATGGCTGTAGGTGAATTCTTTGTGTTTAAAGTTTCCTGGGTGTTACTTATTCATGTCATGTGACAGACAATGCTAACATGACGAGCATTTGTGGGAAATATTATAAAGAAACCAAGGCCTCTGAAGTTGACCTAGCTTTGTCCTCTATCCAGTTTTCTTACCTGCTCTGTGGCCATGGTGGTAGTGGGAACTGAACCCAGGACGTCCCTGTATGCTAGGCACACGCTCTACCACTTGAGCCATGTTCTCAGCCATTTTGTGTTGTACTTTGTTTTTGATATAGGGTTTCATTAACTTTGCCCTGGCTGGTCTCAAAGTTTCAGTCTCCCTGCCACTGCCTCCAGAATAGCTGGGATTACAGGTGTGTACCACTGCCCTCAATTAGAATAAAGTCGTAAATCATCTTACTTCACAGGGCTGTTGAGGTTAAAAACTAAAATGGAACCAGAAAAGTGATCATAAATCATTGTTCATTGGGTTTTTTCCCCATCCAAGAAAACTTGCTCCTGTAAATTTCTCCAAAAGTAGTTCAGGAGCCCCTTGGGTGAAAGACACCCATGTGTGTATTGGCCCCATAGTTTCTACATGAAGTCCTTATTCCCATGCTGCCAGTGTCAAAGGAAAAATGTTGTTCTACTAATTGGTGGCATTTGTTGATGAATGCACCAGTGTGGCACATACATGCACACATGCACTCATGCACATGTATATGCACTCCTGCTCACCATGGTGACTCTAACAATGCTTGATCTCAAGGGTTCTGACACTGGGCCAAAGATAAAGTTTCTGCTAGTGTGAAAACTTGTGGAACCAGGGCTGGGGGAGTGGTTCAAGAGGTAGAGTGTCTGACTTGCAAGTGAGAAGCCATGGGTTTGAGCCCTGTACTACAGAGCAAAAGAACCCCCAAAACTTCTGGAACCAATGCAGTTCTCTTGCACTGGAGCTTGCCTCTCCACTGTGTTCGACCTCAACATGGGGACTCCAGTCTGTACTCCTGGACCCAGAAAGGAGGCTTCTTCCTGCAGTCTAGCTCAGCCACCCCAGGGGTCCATGGGAGTTGAACACGGTCTCCTCTGTCTGCTTGTTTCCCCAGTGCCTGGGACATTTCCATGCTTAAAATAGGTGCACTACAAATATTTGTGGGAGAAATGAAAGCAACTGGTTACCTCCTCTCTTAATGCAAAGTACAAAGTACAAGCATATGAATAGAATTGTGAAGGTGTTAACAAGACTCACTCCACCTTGCCATGTTCAAAGAAACAGCCAGGGCACACTTGATTTTAAAGAAACTTATCATGTCTTTCTTTGTGTGTGATGTCAAAAAGTAAAAAAATGTTAAGTCTTGACTTATAGCTTGTTGGTTTTCTTATGGTTCTTGCTGGCTTTCCTCTAGGTCTTTGCTTCCTTTCTGATCTACTGTTGCTCTTGGATCTAAACTCCTTACCTAAACCTCTCCTCCTCTGAGCACCACAGTGGAGTAGAGGCCCACAGATCTGCACATGTGCAAGCCAGCACTCTTCTACAGAGTGTTGTTGAGCTTTGTCTCAGCTGTCTAGAATGACTTTGGTCCACTTTTATCCCAAGGGAAATCTTAGCCGTCTTTAAATGCTCACCTCAGTGGAACTCTCTCAAACACTCTTCACCTCCCACTTCCATTAGGACAATAAATGTTTTCCTCTGTGTTCTCACAGTTGTTTGTTCACTTGGCCAGTATAATACTAGCTAGCTGTTAATTATATATGTGTGTTTCATTTGCCAGAGTGTAAGTTCCCCAAGGGACACAGAGCACACATTATTCACTACTGTAACCTGGGCCTTGCATATGATAAATAGTCCATAGCTATGTGTCATAGATCAGCTTTGAAAAAAGAAAATTAAGAAGCAATATAAATGTATCGATTCATGTTCACCCTCTCTTTCCTTCCTCTACTGTACATACTCATGTGCACACAGACAAATCACACACACACACACACACACACACACACACACACACATGAGTGAGCATGCTTTTGAATGCCTAGCGTGTTTATGGTTTCCATGGCCATTGTGCACACCCAGAATGTTACAGTTCCAGTGGGCAATCCCTCCTTACACTCTCAGGTGAGCATTTTGCATCTCCTTATTGTGGAGTGGTTCTGTTTTTATCTCTGCTTTTACAATTAGAACAGCTGCATCTTCATTTCTCTAAATCCCATGTCTCCCTTTCCAAATTTGTTCTAGAAGAAATAGACAAAGAGTAGTGCAAATTATGGGAATGCATTTGGCACCTGCTACAGACTAAATTTAAGTGTTTTCCCAAAATTCATATGCTGAAATCTTAATTCCCAGTAGGATGCTTTTAGGCTCTGCTTTGGCAGAGCCCTCATGAATGGGATTGTGCCCATATAGAAAAGACCCATGGAAGCTTTCTTCACCTCTTCTGCCATGTGTGAGAAGATGGCTGCTATGAAGCAGAAAGTGGCCCTGGCCAGACACCAAATCTGCTAGCGTCTTGATCTTGGACTTCTCAGTTTCCAGAATTCTGAGAAATAAATTTTGTTGCTTTTGAGTACCTAGTTTATGCTACTCTGTTATTGTAGCTCAAAAAAACTAAGACAAGGAATAAATAAAAAGATTTCAGAAAGTTGAGACCAAACAGTGTTTAACTATTGGACTAAATAACTCCAGCTAATCTAGAGATAAGAACAGAGAAATGTGGGTGAGGCTACTGACTTTTCATGGAGGTGAGTGCCAAATTGTCTATCACAGGTGTTTCTGTAGCAAAAACATCTGCATAGTTAATGGCCTTAAATAGCCTTGCCTATCACTATGCATTATGCACACTCACATACGGGTTTTAATACAAATCTGAATGGTATACTGGCTGCAATAAAATTATTTTTATTGTGACTTTTTCATTGTTATGACACACAAGTCATTATCCTGTAGGAAAATTACCTACTGTTCTTAATCATGGTTGTTAAATTATCTTACCATTCAGGCACAATGAATTTTTCCTAGAAGTCTTAATATACCTTAAAGAATATGTTCTTAGTCAAGGCTCATCTGATTATACTCCATTCTAGATCAATAAGAGGAGTTTTTGAAATAAGAAAAAAAATAGAGAATCTGACATACATTTGCACTCAAGAACTAAAGTGAAATCCTGGCTTCCTATCCTGGCAAAACCAAAGAACTTCCAAGGCATGATGGTCTGTCTCATTGCATGCTTTCTATCTGGGCTATACCTGAGATTGTCTTTTTTTCCTCTGTCTTCCAGCTAACTGCCTCTATAAATTCAGTTTGCACACAACTTAAGCCTGACATTACTTTCGGGTTATAGCTGCAGCATCTCTAACCAATTTCAACAGTTTGTTGGCTTCATGACACAAAATTCCCAAAGAGGAATCTGATCACTACAGAAGTTGTAGAACACAATCCAGTTTATGAATAATCAGAACCCAGTTTCTTCCTTTAATCCAATCAGTCATGACTTGGGGGAAGGAACAGAACTTGGAAAACCTACTCAGGAAGGGCTGTGGGTGAGAATAAATCCTCAAAAAGAACACAGAAGCAGGGTTATGCAGAAGGCCCCAAGCACACCTATAGCAACAGTTGGAAAATTTCCAAGAAGCAAATAGTTTAGGTACTTTTAACCACACAGCCTCTGAACAGCTACTGAATTCTGCTGGTTGTGGTACAAAAGCCCCATACTCAACAAACACACACACACACGAGCATAATTGTGTTCCAATAAAACTTTACTTACAAAAACGTGGAAGGCTGGATGTGGCACACAAATTACAGTTGCTGATCCCTGGCCCAGATCACTGTAAGGATTCTTACAATGATATTTGGAGCCACACAGTGACAGTCAAAGACTGCAAAGATGATTTTCTCTCTCTATGGTCTTTTGGCTAGTACTGGGGTTTGAACTCTGGGTCTTGAGTTTGCTAGGCTAGGCAGGTGTTCTACCACTTGACCCTGCCTCCCAGCCATAGTTTACCTTTAAGTATTGTTTGAATAGGGTCTCCCATTTATGCCCAAGGCCAACCTTGACCAATATCCTCCTGTTTATGCTTCCCACAAATTGAGATGGGAGGGTCTCACTAACTCTCCCCACCCCCTCAGGGCCGGCCTCAAACTGTGATCCTCCCAATCACCATCTTCTGAGCAGATAGGATTACAGACATGAGTTACCTTGCCTGGAAAGACATTCTCTTAAAACCTTTTAATTACAAAGATATCACATGTCCCAAACGGAATATTCAGATGTTTTAAAGTAAGAAAATAAATATATTTAATCTAAACACTCGGAAAATAAAACATGGTTCATGGATCAGAGTTCAGTCTTCTGTTTAAGTAACTGAAATTACGCAGATTGCTTTAGGTGCTACCCTTGCCACATAGCAAAAACTGTAAGCATTGTCTCTTATCGTTTACTGTGATACAAATATCACTAATGTAAGGTAGTAATATGCTGATAGATGTTTATCAACCAGGTCTCTGAGGGATAAAATTAGCCTGGATTTACAGCATTTCCAGATTTCCATAGTGTAAATATTCCCACCATGGTGGATTTCAAGCTGCCAATAGCCCAACAAATGCCTTGTAAATTTCAAGTTTTAACAACTGACACTTTCAAGCCAGTATGAGCTAGCTCCTGCAAATCACTGAAAGTATTCCACATCTATGCAATAAATTATTCAACCAATCCCACATTTTTGAACCTGTTGGTTATCTCCATGTTTTGCTATCAGTGACAATAATGCAGTGAACATGGGGAAGTCTGTCTTCAGATTGGCTATTTTCCTCTAGATAGTTTCCTAAAACTGGCATGTCTGGGTCAAAATTACACAGCATTTTAGGCTTTTAAAATGCATTTTTAAATGCTTATATAAAAACTTATTACCACCTTCTGTTCTCTGTGGTAATGTCTGGAGAGGTAGTTTTGCCCAAGTCCTTGCCACAACTGGGACTTTGAGACTATTATTCACCAACATGATAGGCTCCAAAAGGCATCTTATTAATTTTAAATGTTCACTTATTTGACTATTTTATTTAAGGCATGTCAGTTGGTAAAATCTGGAGGCTGGAAGTGTGGTTTGAGCCGCAGAGTGTTTGCCTTGCAAGTTCAAGGCCTTGAGTTCAAATTTGAGATCAAATACTAGATATATATTAGAATAGTTTTATTAGAAGGAGAAACTATGAATAATACCTCAGCCCAGTGGAATCAGTTTTAACTAAACAGTTCTAACCCTCCCTACTTTGATGTTGAGTTCTTGCCTCCATTTTTAGGAAGTGATGGCTTTTTTTCTCCATGTAGTTTCTTTTCTTTTTTTTTTTTTTTTGTTTGTTTTGGTGAGACTGGGGTTTGAACTCAGGACTTCGTGCTTGTAAAGGAGGCTCTCTACCTCGCCAGCCTCACCTCCAGTTCCCCATGTAGTTTCTTGACAGTAGTCCAGAATTATAAGTAAGACATTCCTAACTCTCTGAACTCTTGTAGGAAAGAATCATAACAGATGAATTTTGTAAAATTTTAACTCTTAATCCAACACTACTTTTCTTTTTACCTAAGAATGTTTCAGTGAAAACTTAAAAACATTTTTTTTACAGTGCTGGGAATCTAACCCAGAGTCTTGTATATGCTGGGTAAGCACTATACTACTGAGTTAGCACTATTCTACTGAGTTATATCCCCTCCCCGGCCCATAAAAATTTGTTTAATTTATTAAATAATATTCAATTTCAAGTATAAAGAGCAACACACAATAAAATCCCTATTGCCCACAATATCCTATTTTGAAAATTCCTGACAACCCAGTACAGACTCTAAAGTTCCCGAGAAAGGGACAGTAACAACAGATAAGACCAACATCTGGCTTATTTCATTCCATTTACAAGTAGGTAGACAGTGCTGCTAACTAACAAAGGAATAAAGCCAGGCAAGCAACCTGGAGGAGGAATTCATATTCTTCTGCTGGCTAGTGGTAGAACTTTGAATAAGTTATTCAACCTCTCAGTGCCTTACTTTCTTATTTGTAATGGCAATAGTATTATATTGGGGTTTACAGTGAGAAATGAGTCAGTTCTTCTGTACAGAAAAGTGTCTAGCAAAATGCAGGGTATGCAAAAAAAGCACTTATTAGGTGTTAATTCTTTCCCCTTGTATTTCCTCTTCAAATTTAACGCTGCACATATCGGGGTCTTGGAGTCGATGACCCCTTTTCTTGTTCTCACAAGCATTACAGGCAAAGATGTATGTTTGCTTCCTGACAATTCCACCTGATATCTTACCATTGTGAACACTCACCCAAGCCTCTTCTGTGTTGTTTGCAAATTCTGGATCTGGTCAGCACTTATTAGGAGGCTTTTTGCAACTCATTTCTTTAACCACATCCACACATTGTTGCATTTTTATTTTTCTTTGGTTCAAAGTATGAATAAATTTTGCTTTGACCTCTAAGTAATTTGGCGGAGTGCTGATTAATTTTGAAATATTTGGGACTGGGAGTGAGACTCAAGTGATAAAGCATTTGCCTAGCACGTGTGTGAGGCTGTGGGTTCAATCCCCAGAATGCCCCCACCCTTTCTGGTTTTGGAAATATTTGGATATTTTAAGATACCTTTCTGTTATTGATTTTTAATTTAATTCAACTATGGCTACAAAAATAAATTTGTACAACTGCATTCTTTTTGTTTTATGACCCAAAATGCAGCCTATCTTGATGAATAGTCCAAGTACAATTGAAATGAATGTCAGATTTTCAGTTGTTGGTGAAGTGGTCTCTAAATGTCAACTAGATCCAATTATTTGAGCTGTTTGACAGTGTTGTTCAGGGCTTTTATACCTTATTGATTTCACTCTAGATTTTTTAAATCAGTTACTGAGAAGGAAATCTTAAAGTTTCTTACAATTGTATAGTTGCTTACTTTTTCTTTTATTTCCCTTTCTTTTGGTTTTTTGAAACAGGGTCTTACTATGCAGCTCAGGCTGGCCTCAAAGTTGCAATCCTGTCTCCAAACTGCTGAGATTTCAGGTATGTGCCACCATGCCTGGTACTATTTTTCCTTTTAGATCTGCCAAGGTTTTCTTTTTCTTTTTTTTATTGTTTATTCATTTATTCATATGTGCATACATTGTTTGGGCCATCTCTCCCCCTTGAGGCCCCCCCACCCCCGCCCTCCCTCCCCCTCCCACCCCCATCACTTCCAGGCAGAACCTGTTCTGCCCCCTTCTCTTTTTTTTAAATTCATTTATTCATATGTGTATACATTGTTTGGGTCATTTCTCCCCTCTGCCCCCTGCCTCCTCCCTCTCCCCCCCATCTCCCCTTCAATTTTGTTAAAGAGAAAACATAAGAGATAATAAGAAAGGCATAGCATTTTTGCTAGTTTGAGATAAGGTCAGCTATTCAGAGAGATTCCTAGCGTTGCTTCCATGCACGTGTGTATTACAACCCAAATTGGTTCTTCTCTACCAGACCTCTTTTCTACTCCTTGTCACCTTCCCTGTCACCACTGATAGTGGCCTCTGTCAGTTTAAGATTACTTTATTCACTCCTCTACAGTGGGCACATCACATCAAACACTCTCAAATTTTGGGTTTCCTACCTTTCCCTATTCCTCCTGTACGCATTCTCCCCTTAGCATGTGACCCATGTCCAATAATATTACTGCATTTGTTTTAGGTTTAAAGTCCACACATGAGGGAGAACATATGATTTTTGGCCTCCTGAGCCTGGCTAACTTTGCTTAAGATAATGTTCTCCAGTTCCATACATTTACTTGCAAATGACAAGATTTCATTCTTCTTTGTGGCTGAGTAAAATTCCATTGTGTATAAATACCACATTTTCTTTTTTTTTAATTATTTTTTTTCTTTTATTATTCATATGTACATACAAGGCTTGGTTCATTTCTCCCCCCTGCCCCCACCCCCTCCCTTACCACCCACTCCGCCCCCCCTCCCTCTCCCCCCCACCCCCTCAATACTCAGCAGAAACTATTTTGCCCTTATTTCTAATTTTGTTGTAGAGAGAGTATAAGCCATAATAGGAAGGAACAAGGGTTTTTGCTAGTTGAGATAAGGATAGCTATACAGGTCATTGACTCACATTGATTTCCTGTGCGTGTGTGTTACCTTCTAGGTTAATTCTTTTTGATCTCACCTTTTCTCTAGTTCCTGGTCCCCTTTTCCTATTGGCCTCAGTTGCTTTTAAGGTATCTGCTTTAGTTTCTCTGTGTTAAGGGCAACAAATGCTAGCTAATTTTTTAAGAGTCTTACCTATCCTCACCCCTCCCTTGTGTGCTAAAGTTTTTATCATATGCTCAAAGTCCAATCCCCTTGTGTTTGCCCTTGATCTAATGTCCACATATGAGGGAGAGCATACTAATTTTTGGTCTTTTGGGCCAGGCTAACCTCACTCAGAATGATGTTCTCCAATTCCATCCATTTACCAGCAAATAATAACATTTTGTTCTTCTTCATGGCTGCATAAAATTCCATTGTATATAGATTGTATATAGATACCACATTTTCTTAATCCATTCGTCAGTGGTGGGGCATCTTGGCTATTTCCATAACTTGACTATTGTGAACAGTGCTGCAATAAACATGGGTGTGCAGGTGCCTTTGGAGTAACCTGTCACATTCCTTTGGGAATATCCCCAAGAGTAGGATTGCTGGATCATATGGCAGATCTATGTTTAGTTTTTAAAGAAGTCTCCATATTATTGTCCAAAGTGGTTATACTAGCTTACATTCCCACCAGTAATGTATGAGGGTTCCTTTTTCCCCTGTATCCTCACCAACATTTGTTGGTGGTGTTTTTGATGATAGCTATTCTAACAAGAGTGAGGGGGAATCTTAGTGTGGTTTTGATTTGCATTTCCTTTATAGCCAGAGATGGTGAGCATTTTTTTCATGTTTTTTTTGGCCATTTGGCCTTTGAAAAAGTTCTGTTTAGTTCAGTTGCCCACTTCTTTATTGGTTCATTGATTTTGAGAGAGTTTAGTTTTTTGAGCTCCCTGTATATTCTGGTTATACATCTTTGTCTGATGTATAGCCAGCAAATATTTTCTCCCACTCTGTGGGTGGTCTCTTCAGTGTAGAGACCATTTCTTTTGTTGTGAAGAAGCTTTTTAATTTCGTAGTCCCAATTGTTCATCCTTTCTCTTAGTTGCTGAGCTGCTGGAATTCTATTGAGGAAGACCTTGCCTATTCCCTGCTCTTTCCTGTAGTAACTTCAGAGTTTTGAGTCTGATATTAAGGTCCTTGATCCACTTTGAGTTGATACTAGGACAGGGTGATAGGCATGGATCTAGTTTCTGTTTTCTACAGGTAGATATCCACTTTTCCCAGCAACATTTGTTGAAGAGGCTGTCTATTCTCCAGTGTATGTTTTTGGTGATTCTGTCAAAAATAAGGTGGGCATAGCTGTATGGATTCATATCCAGGTCCTCTATTCTGTTCCACTGGTCTTAAAAAGGTATTTTCAAGCTGTTGTGAGGTATGCATACCTTTAGGATCTTTATAGCTTCTTGGAGAATTTACCCTTTTATTTTTATATGGAACCCTTCATGTATCCCTTGATAATGCTTCTTAACTTGAAGTTTACTTTATTTGATGTTAAGAAGTGTCTACATATTTCTTCTTCTTCTTCTTCTTCTTCTTCTTCTTCTTCTTCTTTTTGCAGTACTGGGGCTTGAACTCAGGGCCTTCACCTTGAGCCACTCCACCTGCCCTGTTTTTGTAAAGGGTTTTTTTGAGATAGGGTCTCACAAATTAGTTGTCCAGGCTGGCTGTGAACCACAACCCTCCTGATCTCTGCCTCTTGTGTAGCTTGGATTATAGGTGTGAGCCACCAGAGTCTGGCTACGTATTTCTTCTGATTAGAGTTGCTGTGCTATATATTTTGTATTCTTTCACTCCTTCATTGTCAGTCAATGTCATTTACACTTAAAATAAATTTCCCACAGATAGCATATAATTCAGTCTTGTGTTTGAAACCAATCTGATAATCTCTGTCTTTCAGTTGGTGTATTTAGACTGTTAACATTTAATGCAATTATTGTTTGGATTTTAAAAAAATCTACCAACTTGTTACCTATTTTCTACCTGCTCCATTTGAGCAACAATATGAAATATATTATAACTTTTAGAATAATTAAAAATAATATTAAGTCTTATAATTTTCTCCATTTAGTATTTATGTGGCAGTCTTCATTTCTTTGTGTAGATTCAAATTTCTTCCTGGTGTCATATGCTTTTTGCCTAAAGAATTTCTTTTGCTCTTTCTGGTGGTGTAGGACTATTGAACTTTAATTCTCTGTTTTTGTTTTCACAAGTAAGTATTTCTATTTTGCTTTTGAAAGATACTTTCCCTGAGCATAGGATTCTAGATTGACATTTTTTTCCTATTGGCATTGTTGTAGCTCCATTGCTAGATGGCACAAATAATCCCAGATATGAAGTCTGCTGTAATTCTTACCTTTGTTCTCTGTAATTTCCTTTGCCTGCCTTCTAAATTATCTTTTTGGTTTTTGTTTTTCGAAGTTTCATTAGAAAATACCTATGTTGTAATTTATTTACCATACTTTGAGATTCTTATATCTGATTTATTGCCTGTCATTTGTTTCGGAACAATTCTCAGCCACTGCTTTTTTTTTTCTCTTTGCTTTTCATTTCTGTTGGCTTATCCTCAAATTCAGTGGTTCTTTCCAGGGCTATGTGAGTCTACAGATGAGCCCATCAAACCATCTTCATTTCTTCAATTATAATTTTTTTTTCTAGTATTTCTAGTTGACTCATTTTTACTATTTCTAATTCTCTGCTGAAATTCCCCTCTGAATTTGCCTCCCTTTCTTCTGTGTTAACCTTACACATATTTATCACAGATGCTCAAAATTCCTGATCACGTGGTTATAGCTTTGATATCATATCTGAACTGATTCTGTTAATTCCTTTATGTGTTGTAAAATGTTGTTTTTTTTTTTTCTTGCTTTTCTATGTGCAAAAGTTTTATAAGTTTTTGTTGAAAGCAAAGTTTTCATACAGGCAGTAACTATCAAGGTGAGATAAATAGCATATTTTGCATGGTCATAGGCATTATTATTTTTTTTCTGTAAGGCTCATTGTGTGGGAGTTTGAATCAGTGTAGTTAGAAACTGAGCTGGTTTGGTTGTTACTCTCAGTCTATCACAGGCTTCAACCTCTCTTGGTACCCTGTGTTTATGGTGGGGAAAGATTTTTCAGAGATTTTGCAATTGCCTACTCCATCCTCAGCTTTGGGTCTTTTCTTTATGCTGCGTTTCAGAGACAATGTCTTTCCATGCTTTTACAACACTTCTGACAATTGCCCCCTGTTACTTGTACTCAAAGAATGTTAGCCTTGTGGTAGAGGGGAACAAAGGGAGTACTCATTGTTATGTTGATTAAGCTGTAGGTATAGGTAGGCAATGTGTTTCTGGGTTTCAAAAGTGTGGCTTTCTCAGTGCTCTGGTCCCTTGTCCAGCTATAGCTCTGTGCCCACTACATAATCTTGCTGCTCCCCCAGGAGAAAATGGTAATTTTCTATTTACCTCAATTAGCTCCAATGTTCTTAGGGTAGCAGTATTCCTATTCTCCATAGTTCAAGGATTTTGGCTTTTTGTCTGTCTCTTAGCAGCTGCATCAGTCCCTCAGACTTATGCAAGGGGTGATTTCTTGGGATTGTTTCCAATTTGCCTTTGTAACATCCATAGAGAAGAAGCTCAAAGTTAGTGCAAACATTCCCTATATCTGCACATACAAAGAGTTACATACCCTCTCACCAGCCCTGCACATACCAACTTATGAGCAATCTAGATGAATTTCTTATTTGTGTCTAGCCTTACCTGCCTCAGGTAAGTAAATGTGTAGGTCCTATCTTTGCCACAGGTTATCACTTTAGATTTGGGGGCTAACTGATTACCAAATGCCCTCAGCAATCTGATGAAGTCAAAAAAGTTGTGAACTTGAGGTTTTTGTGGCTTTTTGTGTTGCTGTTAAGCATGTGAATGATGTTATTTCCAATGCTCTATGCTCTGAGCAGGAGCTGGAAAGAACTGTTTTTTTATTTTCTTTGCTCTTTCCCCAGTGAAAAATTTTCAGTTTCCCCCATCGATTCTAGAAGTATTATATTCCTCTATCTTTTACCACCAATAGTTTTTCTTCCTATAGGTGGAACTATATTGCCATTAATTGGCATTTTTTTTCAGCATTTTGCAATGATAAAATACTTTAGGATCATTTAAATGGTTTTCTTTACAATAATCACATGGGGCAAATAAGCAGCTTCTGTCCTTATTTGGATGAAGGAATCAAAGCATAGACAGATGTAGACATGTGTTTAGGATCGGGCAAAACTACCTTAAAACTTTGAGAGTAATGTGTTAGTTATTTTAGGCACCTGCTCTGACATTTCAAGGGGGCAAAACTGCCAGAACATTCTTCCCCAGAACTTCAGGGAGAAATCATGCCTCATTAGAGTACTTACAATAGTAAATTTTTATGTATTTTGAACATTAAATTTAAACTCAGCCTAGAAAATGACCTTTGGGGTTTCTACAGAACTTTGCCAAGTCTTTACTATGATACTGTCCTGAGAGCAGGGCAGGTTGTGGTAGAGAAAGAACAGCTCTAATTCCCTTATTACTGTAGCTCCTAGTAGGCAACAGATAAAGAAAGAATGCCAAGAGGGGCCAGGATAGAAGAAATGTAGTTCCATGCTGGCTTACAACAAACTTCTTCATTTTACCTGGGGGAGGCTCTGCTTCAAAGCTTGCCCCTCCCTGCCATCAGCACACCTGCATTCTTGCAGCCCTCTGTGAGGCACCTTTGGTTCCAGGCCCTGAAGTTAGCAAATGTTGATCTTATTTTGAGCTTTTTTCTCCCATTTACCAGTGCCCTTCTAACAGCATATTTCTCTGTTAAGAAAGAACTAGTTTTGGGTGTTAGATATTTATAAAAACAGAAGTAGGTATTTTCTGTCATTCAAGATCAACCTCTGTCCTTTTTCTCATTTTTTAAAAACCTTTGGTTTTAAGCAGAAGAAAAAGAGGGCTGAAACAAAGAGCAACGTTGTTGCTCCCTTTTCATTAAACTTTTATTGCCTATGCTACAACTCAGTCAGTAATGACTGTTAAACATATAAATCTGAGAAAATGCACAGGAGTAGATACAACCCAAAGTGTCACATGGGCAGAAATTTAGGGGAGACAGAGGTAGAGCTGAGCCCAGACATCAGAAGTCATGCCAAGGTCTTGCTTTCTTATGGCAACTTGGAAGCAAACTGTGAGAGCCCAGAGAACAAGTGGACCACTCTAGGACCCTTCCGTATGGAACCATCTTTATTCTACATAGATAAATGGATTTGAGTTGGCACAAAGAGGAAAACAGAAAGGTGAAAAGAAATGCTTAGGCTTTATTTTATTTATGGATCAAAACCCATGAATGAAATAATGGTTCAAAAAACCTAATATCTCATGAGGAAGTGTCATTCTTTCAGGCAAATGATACCAACCTAAATTAATAATGATAAATTTTGAGGGTAGCAGGGTGAGGAAAGGAGGGGTAGGGAAGATGTAAGTGTGCCAAGAGGGAGATAAGGACAGATGGGAGAATTCCAGATAAGAGGGAGCAACCCAGCTGTCCCACTGAATGCAACCCTAAGAATTGACCCAAATGCATGGAGCTTAGATTTGAGACCTCTGAGAGGTAAATAGCACCAGCTAATCTGGGAGGAATTCAGATTTGCAGCACCACTGGACCAGTGGGGAGCTTCCTGTTTGTGCATCTCGGACAGCCTCCAGCTGAACGAAATGCAGCTGAAATCCAGGAATGAGCTCTCCACGCAGTGAAGTCCTAGAGAAGCCCTCTGGCTCTGGTTCCAAGAGGGGAAAGGAGACTCCTAAAGCTGAGTGAGTGAAGAAATCCCTAGCTTTTTTGCTTCTATTTTTGTTTTTCCTCATCTCTCTTTGCTCCATTCTCTCATGCACTATCTCCAAGACACTCCTCCGAGGTGGTGTGGTGACCATCTTTACCCAATGATTGCACATCCTTACATAAACACAAACCTCAACACATGCCCCACCTCTTATTCAAAAAAGTAACTCTGGCTGGGCATGGTGGCTCATACCTGTAATCCCAGCTATGAGGGAGGCATAAGTAGAAGGACTCTGATCTGACACCTCCCCAGGCAAAAAGCATGAGATCTTATCTGAAAAATAACTAAAGCAAAAAGGGCTGAGGGCAGGGCTGATGTGGTGGAGTGCCTGTCCTGAACTCAAAACCAGTTCTGAAGAAAAACGGATCACACACCTAAAATGTAAATGGGCTATAAATTCCTAGAAGAAAATAAAGAAGGAAATCTTCCTGACCTTGGAATGAGGCAAGAGATCCGAGACATGTCACCAAAAAAACTAATCTGTATTAGAAAAAAATTATAAACTTAAAAATTTTGACCTATGAAGACCAATGTCAAGAAAATGAAATGAAAACCTAGAGACTGTGGGCAAAAATTTGTGAGCCACAGATCCCACAAAGGGCTTAGATCCAGAATACGTGAAGAATTCTTAACACGACAACTAGAAAACATTACATAGACAAAAGACTTGAACGGACCCTCTACCAATGAGGATCTAAGGATCACAAATAAGTCCATGAAAAGAGGTTCAATGTCATTAGAAATAAGGGAAATATACATTAAAATTTGAAGAGATATCACCGTACACATCCTGGAAGATCTGAAAAAACCGTTGTGGAACATCAAAGTTCGACATTGCTACATTTCTGCTGTGGGAATGGGTGGGTGGCCTTTGTGAACCTATTGTCATTTTTTAATACTTACGCTAGGAAATGAACACATACGTTCATAAAACTACCTATTCGTGTACATTGATCGTAGATCTATTTATAATGGAAACAAGTCAATGTCCTTCAATGATTAAATAAACTGTAGTATATCTACATCAAAGGAATATTACTGAGAAATAACGAGGCACATACTTTCGATATATGTAGAAAATTGAATGAATCTCAAAGTATTAGTCTACATAAAGAAGTCGGCTTTGAAAGGTTGCATATTGTAAAATACATTTATTTGGCATTCTCAATAAGATAAAATGTCTGAACAGGGAATGTATCAACTAATGGTTGCTATGGGATACAAAAGGGTAAGTAGCATAAGGAGGTTTTTTTAAGGTAGGGGGAAGTAGGGAGGAATATTCTGCATCCTGATTATAGTGATGGCAGCACCAATCTATATGTTTGTTAAGATTCATAAACACTGTACACCTAAAAAGTCAATTTTAGTCTGATAGTTTAAAAAACAAAATTTAAAAGAGATACAAAACAGAACCAATAAGAGGAAAAAAAGGATATTTTAGCTTCATCTTTTTTTTTCTTGATTTTTTACAGTCAGAGCATCACTATGTAGCTAGATTGCCCTTAAACCTGTGATCCTCCTGTCTTAGCCTTTCTAGTATAGGAATTACAGGTGTGGGCTGCCATCCTAGTTTTCAGTTTCATTTTACAGTATTAATTTCAAGGAAAAGAACTAGTGGCTTGTAATGACTTTGAACTCATATCATCAGATCATTGAACTCTGGCAGCATAGAAATATTCCTTGGAGTTCTGAAAACTATGTGAAGTGAAAGACTGGCAATTCTTTTTTTTTTCTTTTATTATTCATATGTGCATACAAGGCTTGGTTCATTTCTCCCCCCTGCCCCCACCCCCTCCCTTACCACCCACTCCACCCCCTCCCTCTCCCCCCTACCCCCTCAATACCCAGCAGAAACTATTTTGCCCTTATTTCTAATTTTGTTGTAGAGAGAGTATAAGCAATAATAGGAAGGAACAAGGGTTTTTGCTGGTTGAGATAAGGATAGCTATACAGGGCATTGACTCACATTGATTTCCTGTGCGTGTGTATTACCTTCTAGGTTAATTCTTTTTGATCTAACCTTTTCTCTAGTTCCTGGTCCCCTTTTCCTATTGGCCTCAGTTGCTTTAAGGTATCTGCTTTAGTTTCTCTGCATTAAGGGCAACAAATGCTAGCTAGTTTTTTAGGTGTCTTACCTATCCTCATCCCTCCCTTGTGTGCTCTCGCTTGTATCATATGCTCAAAGTCCAATCCCATTGTTGTGTTTGCCCTTGGTCTAATGTTCACATATGAGGGAGAACATACGATTTTTGGTCTTTTGGGCCAGGCTAACCTCACTCAGAATGATGTTCTCCAATTCCATCCATTTACCAGCGAATGATAACATTTCATTCTTCTTCATGGCTGCATAGAATTCCATTGTGTATAGATACCACATTTTCTTAATCCATTCGTCAGTGGTGGGGCATCTTGGCTGTTTGCATATCTTGGCTATTGTGAATAGTGAAGACTGGCAATTCTTTAGGTGAGTGGACAGCTGTGGCAATGGCCAATCTGTAAAATCCTGGTGCCCTGGAGATATTTGTCTCTTGATTATTCAAATTGGCCTCATACCCAGGGCATCACATTTCTTAGTGTTATGCAGACAGTACAGTTCGTGAAATTTATGCTTTTCTTGGTGTCTTTGGCCCATGCACACCTCCTAAAAGTAGAAACATACTTTTCATGTCATCTTCCATCCTCCTCGTTGAGTGGTTAAGTAGAAAGTAAGATGGCTGGTTATCTGGTACTGATGAGGCCAGGAGAGAATTGTGGTCTGTTTTTTGATGGAATCTCCCATACCAGGCCTCAAAGAAATCCACTCAAGGTTCAGGATTTTCCAGCAACTCTTATCCTAGCTCTAAGATTAGACAACTGGATCACGCAGGTTACCATGACACCCTCTTCTGTTGTTGAAGTGCCTAGAATAAAGTCACAAAAAACTTACTGGATGTGTCTTATAGAACAGTTGCCACCCTTTTCCCATCTTGGTCTTGCAACCAGCCTTCTGTACAAAACATCCTAGTGCCATGGATTCACATTCGGATTTAGGTGACATTCTGTTTAGACATTTAGATGCCAGGTACATCCACTGTACATTACCTCATCCAATCCTCAAGAATCCCCATTGTCTTTGAAGAATTTATTAAGCAGTAGTTTGAATTAGCCACTGTGAAATTCAGGACAAAGGCTGTTTATGAATTTCCTAGGGCTTGCAATGTAACGGCCCAGCCCGTCCATGTCAGCACACACAATTTGAAAAGTATTTGTTGGTTTTATGTGGATTTAAGAGAAAACAGCCTGTATCTGGGAACTACTACATTTAACATGGAAATGTTGCTGCCTGCCTTAGGAGATAGTTTATCTCACAACATATATAACCCATTCCCAGTCTCTGCAAGTGAAGCAATGTGCACAGTAAAAGAACTCTTGGTGGTTACATGCTTTTATCATCCACAAATATAAGCTAATTCATGATGGTGATGAGTACAGTATTTATTTGTATGATATGAACATCTTGACATGGTCCAGAGAATTTGGAAAAGTTTCTGCCACAACCTTTGGCTAAGCAAAATTTGAGCACTCTGCTGGAGGACTGTGCTACATCTTTAAGTGTCTTTTTTCCTTGTCATGGAAAAGCGTAACAATAGCTAGACAGAGGCAGAGGAGTCATGGTCGCTTATTCTTTCACTTAAACCAGTGCCAACATCAATTCTGAAGCATTATCTCCAAGTAACTTTCAACTCAATCTGGATGTTTCCCTTCAGCTAGAATATCACCCCTACACTGGAGTCTTTATTACATCACACTAATCTAATTTAAATGCACTTTTACTGTACTTGGTTTAATGAATGTGGAATGTGTCACTATGAAATTGCACCATTAATTTGATAAATAGGACTTGAAGGTATAATTTTTTCCAGCATTGCAGACTAATGAAGCTAAAAAATATATATAATAAGAAGTGTAAATAATAAATTATTCTTAGGAGCAAAAAAATTAATTAGATCTTACCACAAATTGCATCTCAATGTCAGTTTTTTTTTCCCCAAAACAACTGACTTTCAAACTATTTGGAAGACCAGTAGTAAACCTTGGAAAGTTTCTCAAGTGGATACCTGCCATCCAGGGAATCTGCTTTAAGAAACTGCTATTGTTCAAAAAGTCCTTTCAAGATGCAGTGTGGATCCCCTGTTGTCATTTCTACTGGGCATTTAGAGTATCTAGATGAATTATCTTCTTCTTTAAGTTGCACAGTTTTATTTATTCATAAAGTCTCCTGAAATCCTTTCAAGTAGTATGCTGTGGAAATGGAAAAACAAATAAACAAGGGACCTTGTATTCAAATTTGCCTGTAAAGATGACAAAACTCCATTTCCAGTGATTTCGGGGAAAGTTGTTCCTGCAAGCTTGCTTTTCACCAAGTGCAATGTCTGTGTCAGCTGAGGGCTGAAGGATGTGTTAACAGAGCAATGGATCACACCCCAATTACTGTTCATATGTACCCTGTCAGGGTAGATCTTCTGAAAATTAGCTGGTTAATATGCACACTAAAGCCAGAGACCAGATAACACTCCAAGTGAGATTCTTGGGTGGAGAAGAAGGAACTGTGGTTCTAACTGGTGTAAGTGCATTGTGCTTCAGGTTCAGCCTAGAAGCAGTGGTTTTGCATTTGCACATATTAGCTAATAATTTCCTAGAACTCTAACTGATGGATTCATTACAGATTGTCTATCTGGCCAATGGCAAAAGTCAAAATGCATGACAATAATTGCCAATTTGGAAATACCAGTCTTTGATTTTAGTCTCTATATTAATTTTTAAAACTAAATACTCATCATACATAATAACTAAGTTTTTTATTTTTGCTTATCAGATATCTTATCGTCAAGAGAAAACTAATTTTTTCATTATGGAAAGATTCCAAGGAAAGGGAAAAGAAGCTGTTGGAATTAGAATGAATTAAGTGGGGTCCACCTTCCACCCCTCTTTTTGTCCCCAGCTGCAGGTCTGTGCAATCACAGACAACTTAATCGTGCTCTGTCCCTTCCTTGCCTGATGTAGGAACCTGGGCCAAATTCTGTCCTTGGCCCTATTTTCATTCCTAGTGTGTAGTTTAACAAACAATGTTTTCATTCCTTGTTATTTGATTTGGAGCCAAAATTCTGACGTGGCATCAGTTTTGTTGCCAGATAATGCATTAAACCTTACCAAGGGGTAGACATAATGATCTTCATTAAACCCTTTCAATGAACCCACCTCCTGCTTCTTCAGGTTGAGAAGAGCATGGACAAGGAACATTGTGGATGCATCTTGGAGCTATTTTCTCCTTGTAACAGGGGGAGGGAGAGATGAGAGGCAGCTTTTAGGGGGGTGAAAGAAAGTTAGGTAAACATAAAAGGTTTTGTAAGATTTCCTTTCCTAATGGCAAAGTTTTAGAGCAATAAATCACAATTCAGTCAATACCATTAGTTTTGGGGCATTATATGCCCTCATTAAAGTGCATAAACAATTATATTTATTGAAGGTAATGTACTGTGCAGTGCATTATAACGACACTCATTAACATATGTAATCATCATTTGAATGGGCTTTACTACAATGTAAACTGATAATGGCATGATTACACACTGGGTTATTAACTTTTCAGTCTTAAGATAATAAAAGGTGATGCAAGAAACCCAAAGCACATATGCATTGCCTTCATTGTGAGTTATGCATTCCATACCAAATTCTAGCTCAGGTGTTCATAGTCAGGAGCTGTCTCTTTACGGCCTATTGTCTTGAAGGATTACTGAGCACTGTGTACTGCTTTGACAACGGGGGCAGTTTGTGGCAGGAATCATTTCAGACCCAAATATAAAGTTAATTCTGTGGGTGACCCTATGTCTAGCTTACATTCTGGCTTGATCTCATCAGGCTTTGGTTTGTATACCATTTTCCCCTAGACCCTAACAATGCTCTGAGAAAAAAATGGGAAATTCTTTCAAACTTGTCCCCTGAAAATTTCACTTAAAAGACATTTAGACAATAGGAAACATTAGGAAAACCCAGGTTAAAGGTCATTGTACAAACATGACAAGGTCATGAGGGATAATGAATAAAAAAATGTTTAAAGAAACGTAATAAATAATACAGTATATGGTCTTAGAATGGATTCTAGAACAGAAATTATTTGTCTTTTGCTGCAAGGATATTTTTATTAGGGCAATTAGAAAAATTTGTAAAAAGCATGTGAGTCAGATAATAGCATTTTAGAAATATTAATTTCTTGATCTTGATAATTTTACTGCACTTTTATTACTAAGTCTTTGCTACTTATGCACATAAAAGCATTTTACACTAAAGGTTCTTTCTGTCTGCAGCTTACTCCCAAGTGAATTAGAAAAAATAATATGCCTAGATGTCTAATCATAACAGTAATAATAATATATATGGGGAGACAATCATAAACAATATGATAAAAAGTTAACATAATCTGAGTGAAAGACATACAGAAATGCTTTCCACTAGTCTTGCAACATTCTCTAAACCTAAGATTATCTCCGAATTTAAAATAGAGATATTTAGAATGTAAGACTTGACCATAAAAAGGCTATGGCTATAATTAAGCAGACGTGTTGGTTGGTGTTATCAGCAACAAGTCAGAACACTCACCAGCAGCTTGGCACTCATTTCTATCTTTATCTGCCCTGTCAGTGAAAACTCCAAATCTGAGAGGACAGTTCTTAATTCCTTTCCTCCCAGTTAATATTTATTTCCTATATTTTAGAGGCAGGAATGACAAAGGTTTGTGATATGAAAGGTGAAAGACACTGCACTCTGATCACCCAGATTAAAGAGTGCTAGCAGTATTCACTTAAAGTTCCCTCCTCACAGTGACTTCACAAGGTGATTGACATCATCTTGAGAACTGTCCTCAGAAGCATGATTGACTTACATCTCTGCAAATCCTTAAGGAAAGCATTCCCATTTTCCTCCCCAACAAACAGCCACATTTTCATTTCTAAGTAGCATCCAAACTTTAACCAATGTGTCATGTGGAACAGGCCTTAGTTTATCGACCAGTTTATTATAGAGAGAAGGAGTAATTAAAAGAGAAAGAAACCATCTACAACACTGAAGAAAGAACAAAGATAACTAATCTCAAAGTTTTTTTTTATCCCATTAGACTACACAACTCTATGAATGCAGTAATGTTAATATATTTTAATTTTTGCTTTAGAGTATTTCCTTTAGTTGTTTAATTTTCAAAGAAATTGAGGTGTTCTATAGCTGACAGCAACCCATTTCCAAGAACAGTTATAAAAGCAGAATTGCCTTCCTGTCTTCACAAAATACCAAGCAAAATTAATCAATAAGTCTCTATATATAAGAGGCAATGCATATCATGTATTTATTTCTATATAGATAGTTAGACCTGAAAATGACATCTTCTAGGTTAATTAAATTATCTTCATGTTTGCACAATCATCTTTTCTCATTACAAACACTGAGAACTTTTATTTGCTACAGGGTTTGCTATAGCTTTAAGGAGTTTTCAGTTGACTGACAGCTGCCTGTCAACTTGTGACTCTGGAGAAATCCAGGAACTCAGCTTGCAAAGCTCCAGGGAATTCTAGGGCGCTCCTAGATGGTTAATGGCCGTCCATTAGTGGAAGGCCCAGTGGAGCCCTGGAATCTGTTAAGTGGGAAAGTTCTTGCTGTAGAAGGTCATCTAATTCCCTGTTGCCATCTGAGAGAACTGGGAAAATTCAACTTGAAGCAAAGACTGGGGTGCTATAAGTTTATCTACTAAGGGAAATCATTTTGTGCAGTTTGGTATTACCGTACACCATGTTTTATTTATACTCTATACTGGATGAGAAATTGAATACTATGCTCTTTTCTGCCAGTGGAAACCTGCCTTATTCTCCCGAACTGGGCATGGCATCAATACAGCAGCTTGCAGCCTTTTTGACTATGTATTATAGAGTGGTTTCTGTGCATTATATATTAAATCCGATATGCACTGTGAGTTTATATGCCACACACACTACATTTTTCTATATTATGTCCTGCAATCTATCATATTAAGTGAAAGGGGTGATGGAGTGGGCCTCAGGTAATGTAAAGAAGATTGCTAACAGCTTGCATGCTGCGCTGAGAGTAGGTAGGTATTTCTGCAGTGTGTGCTGTATGTATTTTGAGTGAGCAAATGGCAAACTGACCACGTAGACAGTTCAGCATACCTAGCAACAGAATTAACCACCATACACTACTAAAATTCCCTCCTAGCTGCAAAACTACATGCCTGGCCCATTAACAAAGCCCAACAAAGTTTCATGTAAGCCAAATAGCCCTTCCAAGAACTGGGAGCAAGAATGAAGACTGACCCATGAAAGGAAAAGTCAATCCAGGCTAAGAAAGGGCTCAGCACAGGAAACTGCCTCTGAACTGTTTACCTAAACTTCATATTCTTTGTTGTAATGTGTGTGAAACTTGGAAGTCCCATCTCCAAATGGCACTTAAAAAAAAGAGCACTAAACCCATGATTTATAAGTAACAAAGGAAGAAATACTATCTTCTTGGAAATAAACATTTTTCTGGAGTCTTCTGGGGTGAAGAAATACCTGTAAACTTGCCCACTGTCTTCTTAGCATAATATCGATGGCATATTGGAATTTTTTTCTTTTTTGGCAGTACTGGGGTTTGAACTCAGGGCCTTGACTTGCTAGGTAGGTGCTCTCCACTTGAGCCATGCTGCCAGCCCCATGTTAGGAATTCTGATGGTCATTTTTTTTCTTGTGATAATTTCTTGGTTTTGTTTATCCAATGATTTAAAAGTAAAATGTTTTCCTGTTACCTGAGGTATGTGAGTGCCCATCAAGACTTTGACCTTCTGCTCAACCACTGTGAGTCCCCCTGATCCTCACTGTCTGAGATCCTGCTGTTACTTTAATCTATTGTTACTCATCTTGGAATTACACTTAAAAAAGAAGATAAACCCTGCTATTAGACACTCACGGCTGGCCACAGGGCAGTCCTGCCTTCTCCTTATCACTATAGAATCTGTTTCTGACAACACTACAAGCAATCACAAGGACGAGGAATCTTTGCTATCAATATTAGTGAAAAGAGTCACCATGCAAGGCACTGTCTAATAGCTCATTATTTCTATTCTCCTAGCACTGATATACTTCATGCGGTGAGGGGATTGTAGCTTTTGTGGAGAGAGAGACACTTGGCCTTGAGTATCAGGCTTTACAATGCATCTCTGGTGCAATATTATCAGGTGACACCAATTCATCCCAGAGCATTTTACAGCTTAACAGAAGGTTTTGATTTCCTGGTGGACTCTTAATTGATTCTGAATTCTTTAGCATTCAACTTTCTTAGTGATGACTGTTACAAGATTTAATACAGGAAATATTAAGTTTAAACAAAGAAAGCCCAGAAGGGATACTTTTGTGGACTGACAAAGATTTTTTTCACTAGTAAGTGCAAGTGCCTAGCTAGTCAAGCAGACTTGGGTTTTCTTTTAGACTGCCATATGGATTTCCCCAGCTGTCCCAGAGGGAGAGAATTCAAACTGCTCCATGATCTGCAGTCTCGGCTGCCAGGTAATGTACAGAGTGATCCTGATGAAGCCATGAAAACTAGCAGGAGTTACTTCCGGCTTTCATCCATCAAAGGGAAAGCCACGAAAATTCAAACCTCTGAAGATGTGGGTGAGCAGGAAAACAGCATTGGGAAAATGACTCTAGTAGGAAAAGCATCTCTCTCTCTTGCTCTCCCCCTCCCCCGACCCCCCGTCTATCTATCGATCATCTATCTATCTATGTATCATCTATCTGGAAAACTGTTTTGCCATGAAATTTGTTCCAAGCTTTTTTCCTGCTGTAATTAGCTGCCTGTGGCAAATCTTCCCTCGTAGTTTTTAGAAGGAACAAGTCTAATCAGGGAAACGATTAAGGTATGATGTCTGTCCATAAAATACCACTTGTGGCAAGTGTTTGCTTTCATACATGGAGAGGAACCAGTCATCACTGGACTGCTTAAAACATCCAAGTGTCCCTATGTGCCTAGCTGTGGGCTGTCAGGAAGGTGGGACCCTGTTCTTTTCTCCTGAGTGGGAAGATCCATGCTCACCAAAGCAAGTGAGTGTCTGGAAAGGTCAGTCTTGCAGTCACCCAGAGGAAGGAATAACCTTAACTGGATATGTCTTCATTCTTTAGCTATTAAAACAAAAAGATTCCTGAGTACCCACTATGGGTCACCACTGTCACCCCATTTCTGGAACATAATGGGAGGATCATTGCTCCTCTCCTGGAATGATGAAATGATGACAAGAGGCGATGTTGCCACAACCCAGTGTTGCTCAGCAGAAATAGTTTTCCGTGAGACAACTTCCAAACCAAACCATGGGGTTTACTGGACTCCTGTTATGTGTTATCACAGTGCATACTGTGGTAACAAGGTGTGCAAGGTTTTATATTTATATATTATATACTGATTATATATGTATGCATGTTGTATGCATGTATGCAATCGTTCTGCAGCTGTCAGAAGCACCTGGAAAGGCCTAAGAGTTCAGTATGAAAGGTGCCGTTAGGCTGGGAAAACACCAGGGCTGCCACAGATGGCTCATTTTCACAATAGACCTGAGACCTTAAAAAAAAAGCCAAAACACATAGTTGTTTTGCCTGCAGCATAAACAAGGCATATTCTCCTAGAGCAAGTGGAACTGGCTTTGCAGAGATGAGGCACCAATCTGTCTTGCTAAATTCTGACATTAAACACACACACACACACAAAAGTACCCACGCCACAGGGAGAAGCTTGAGGTAATGCCCTCCAAGCTTGGGGTTACAATGCTGTGTCTCAGGGGAGTATTAGGAGTGTTCTGAAAATTAATGATAGTGTTTTATTTTAAAAGTAACCCAGCTCATTCCAGAAAGTTTGCAACACAGAGAAAAATCTACCCATAAATTCACTATTCAAGGATGTTTGCATAGTTAGAAATTATATCATATGCTATACTTAAAAGCTAAATTATACAAAATAAAATATATTTTAGTAATAAGACAAATCATATTTATATAAATATTTAAGTAAACTTATTTGTTACATATATGTAAACATGTATACAGACACACACACATATATTCTATGAATATATACACATATACATTATAATCATGGCTATCATCTGTGTGTATACATGTTATAAATATACAATACTTTATGTATGCACACTATTGTGTCTTGCTTTTCTTAACTTAATAGTATTATTATAATAACAGCAATTTCCCATGTCATTAATCATTAATTACACTCACCAAATATTTTTAACAACTGTACACTATTCCATCATATGTATGTAGCATAACTTTTTCAGTAAGTTATCTTCTATTACAAATCTCAAAAAAATGTTTCCAAGATTTTTTTCTGTAGACAATTTTTCATTAGACACCATTAAAATTTAAGTCTTTGGTTGTGTCTCTATTACCTGAATGACTAGACAAAGAGTGTGAACATTTTTAAGACTCATAATAATACAGCATTGACAAATAACTTTCCCTAAAACAAAGTTGACCCAGAAGACCTATACATGTTTCTGGTTAAATATCTGGGCATACTGCAATGGGGCCAATTTGGTACAAACAGTGCAATTTTATAACTTTTCATAACTTTCTGAGGTATGTCTAGTGGACTAAGATCAACCAAAACAGAACTGTTTTCTACCTGATAATTGTAACTCCACAATGATCACCCAAACCTAATGACTTTCCTTTAGAGATACATCTGTACTAATTACCTCTTAGTGTTGTAATTTCCTGAATTCCCTCACTGCCAGACATTTCACAAGAGTGAACAGTTTTATTAGAAGAAGGACATAGAAAAAGTCCTTCTTCATCCCAATGCATGAAATATTGTACCATCAGAGGAATCCTTAATGTCTTTCAGGAAGCCATACTAACATCTTCTTCCAGCTCTCACCTACCCACTCTTAAGTCTCCTTTGATATTCAAACTACTCTGAAAATTAGGAAGTACTTCATGTGTGTTTAATGCTAGCTAGTGAGGTGTCATTTTGTCCCTTGATCTTGTGACTTAAAAATCCATCCTCTGTGTAATACTCTGCTAGGCAGTCCCTCTGTGATCAATAATGTCTTTATCAGGACACTAAGCAGTGGGCAGATTGCTGCTCCAGGTCCCACATGGATCTTCATGGAGTGTGGACTGGAACTCAGTCTCCACATTTCCAACTCCAGCCAGGGCAGTGAAACCACTCTCTCCCTCCAGGATGATCTATGCCCTATTGGGGAAAGTTTGATGAATAGAGACAGCTCAAGCACTAAACTGGAACCCCAAATCAATAAACGTATTAGGACTGGGTGCTCACAGATTGGGAGCCATTTAATTCCCCTGCTATTAATTTTTTTCCCTTCCTGAATGAGCTGGGGTGCAGTGTGTGAACTTGTTAAACCACAGCTGCTGTTTGCCCTTGAATGTGCCCTTGTTGGCCAAAGGAGGGACCTTTCTCACCTTATGCGTCAAGCAATCTTCTTAGCAGCATTTATTTCAAAGATCAGGAAAACAATCCTATTTCTTTCTCTTTTTTTTATTGTTTTATTATTCATATGTGCATACAAGGCTTGGGTCATTTCTCCCCCCTGCCCCCACCCCCTCCCTTACCACCCACTCCGTCCCCTCCCTCTCCCTCCCACCCCCTCAATACCCAGCAGAAACTATTTTGCCCTTATCTCTAATTTTGTTGAAGAGAGAGTATAAGCAATAACAGGA
The DNA here is from genome assembly GCF_047511655.1 of Castor canadensis. NCBI lineage: Eukaryota > Metazoa > Chordata > Mammalia > Rodentia > Castoridae > Castor > Castor canadensis. Next base: position 48,806,234 of record NC_133389.1, on the reverse strand, counting down.
AGGAACAAGTGTTTTTGCTGGTTGAGATAAGGATAGCTATACAGAGAATTGGCTCACATTAATTTCCTGTACGTGTGTGTTACCTTCCAGGTTAATTCTTTTTTAATCTAACCTTTTCTCTAGTTCCTGGTCCCCTTTTCCTCTTGGCCTCAGTTGCTTTTAAGGTATCTGCTTTATTTCTGCATATGTGTTTATTGTATGAAAGGAAGACTTCATGCCATTTCATTGAAAAAAACCTTTTCATTATAGATATTTTCAAATATTCACAAATATCAAGATAATAGTATAATAAACCACCTTGTGCTTATCACTCATTTTTTTCACCCATTCATAACTTCGTGAGGCTTTTGTCATTGTTTATTTGCTTATGTTTTTAGTTTTAAGAATCCTGGCTAATTTTCTGGAAACAATGGACCCCTCTGGGTGGTGGTGGCACAAAGGTTTTCTTGATCTCACTATGGATACAACCATAGACCAATTTGCTAAAGTAAAACACCTTGGAGGCCTTATTTATTTACTACATCCAGTCCTCCAGCTCACCCTGTTGACTCTATTCCCAAGTACATTCCTTATTTGTCCACTTTACCTCCCATGTCACCTCCACCCCTAGATCCTCCTATCTCCTTCCTATTATCCAGGAATCAAATCAAACACCCCCTCATTGAGAAACCTTCTCATCACCTGAATTAAATGAGCTCCCTGCCTCAAAGCCTTACTCCTGTACGTGCGATCTTTATGTTGCATGCTTATTATCTTTCCTTTCCACTGTACTAACAGCTCTGTGAAAGAAGAAACCTTTTTTTTCTTGTCCACTGTTATATCTTGAGTTTCTGGGACAGGGTATGTAATAGGAAGTCCATAAAAAATTGCCAAAAGAAAGACTGAATAAATACATAACAAAAGGAACTTTAGAGTCTTATTTTAAGAATCTTGTAAGTAACAGCTGCTTTTCTGAATGAAAAAGGTGAACCTAATACTAGAGAAAGCAGATCATAAAAGTTCCTGGAGGCTATGCTGAGTTGTATGAGCTTCTGAAAACAGAAGAAGAAACTACCTCACACACAGTTAATAGTGTAAGTTAGCAAGGTAGAAAGGTTTATTTACACCCAGGTAGTATCTTCTGCCTCCCTATCTGCCCAATATTCCCACCATCAGATAAATGACTTTGGGTAAAACATGCCTGCTCTATGGTGCATTGAGTACAAAGGTCACATCTATCACCTCCTAGTAACTTACCAAGTTTGTAAGGCAGTTCTATTTTCCCATCACCTTCTCACTTCCCAACACCTGACAATATTACTTCTACTCCCCATCATCTATGAATGTTGATCTCTGCATGTTTATACTGGTATCTTACTCTTCAATTCCAGCATCTTACTCTTCCATTTCAGTTTCATTCCCTTTGGCCTCTGGGCGTCATTCCCTATTGCTGACCACTGTTTTCTTGTGAAAACTCTTTGCTCCCAAGGTCTTTTATGGCATTGAACTTCTGGCTCAATGCAGGCTTCTATGTGCTGAATCTGTCATTGACATTTTCCAAGGCTTACTCTATCCTGTATTGCATGTATGCTAATTACAGTGTGGAGTCATTCATTTGGATAGTTTAACATCAAGTTTGAATCTTCCAGTCAACATTGAGCTCATCTTTTCTCCTGAACCATTTTCTCCTTCCAGATTTTCCTATTCCAATCATTATATTTATTCATTTACTTAAAAAAAAAAGCTTGGATTTCTCCCTTCTGTTTCAATCTCTCCACCAGCAATAGTCCACTTTTATTGTAATACACTTTTTATTTTGGTTCTTTTTTATTACTACACTATCAACTAACCCTTCACTCATTTTCCACTTTTTATCTACTCCAATAAGTCTAATCAAGTTAATCTGACGATAAAGCTTTATCGACATCACTGCATTGCTCAAACACCATCTTTGACTCTTATATTAGGTTATTCAATAAAGTATGAATTTGCTTCAGAACGATGTCTACCTAAAATTTGAATTTTCATTCTGCATGGTCATTTTTCACTGGTTCTGATAAAAAAAATTTCTGCTCTAACTGAACATATCTGCTGTCTGACTGCTATCCTTCTTTGCTACAACTTCCTTCCACTCTAAAACTTGAAGTATTAAAAGAGCAAGGACCTTGAATGATGTAAAAAACTGTCTGAATCTTTGTTGTCCATTATGATAGCCACTGGTCACACATGGTTATTGAGCACTTGAAATGTGGTTAGTAAGACTAAAGAATTGAATTCTCAATTTTAATTTAATTTAACAGCAATAATCCAAGTATTGGGTAACTTTGAAGCATATTTGGTACAACATGGATTTTAATCTACCTTTTCAGCTATAAGTTTTATGATTCAAAGGGAAATCAAATATTTCTGATGAGATTTTAGGGTCCAAATTGAAGTGTGCTATTACTCTAAAATACTTACCAAGAATTAATTTGAAAAGAGGAATGTAGAATAAATATCTCATTAAACTTTTCATATTGACTACATATGGAAATCATATTACTTTGAATACATTGAGTCAAATAAAATATATTATTAATTTACCTGTTCTCTTTTGCTTTTTATAATATGACTAATACAAAAATTTCGATTACATATGTGGTTTACATTACATTTCTTTGAGACATCCAAATATCTTTGAGCTTTTCTGAATACCACCTGGATAAAAAATGTCCTCCTAGTCATAAAGTCATTGACTCTGGTTCCTAAAATGTTGACTCAGATTGAATAAATCATAATCTCAAGAAGGTCCTGGGGTAGATACTGTTATGAAGTGTCCCAGGAGAAGCAAATTATGAGGCAAATTTGGGAATCCTACCCTAGGCAATGGCCCCTCCCTTTCTCAGCATTTATTGTCTTTATGACTCATTTAATACATTCATTTAAGGTAAGTTTTCTCTTGCTGTTGTTCTGTGCTACACATGTATATCCCAACCAGACTGAAAGCACTCAGAAAGGAATAGTTCTAGTAATTACACCGAGTATGTATTGACTACAGTGTTCTGATACAGTGCCATTCACCCTGCCAGTCCACTGTGGTGAGTTCTGCTTGCCTCTCATTTCCCAGAGGATTGGGATTTGAGTCGTAAAGGTACTCACTGATGGAGCAAAGGGCTGGACATGTTCTGTGCGACATTTCAGCCTACACTACTTGTACATGACACCGCCTAGGTACTCAGGGCCCTGCCTATTGCTATAAGATGTTTAATAGACACTAATGCTGCTAGCATTCAGCACCGCCAAAGAAAGATGGTGAGTGGGCACCATGTGCTGGTGGCACCTTCAGGATGTCGTGAGGTGTGTGAAGGGAAAGGATTGTGTTTGCCTTACTCGTGCTCCAGCCCAACACATGTCCCCTGTCAATGGAGAAACTGCTGAAGCTTCCAAGGTTTCTGAGGATGAGTTCCCTGCTTCCAGAACTCAGCAATCAGAGCACCTGTTCCCAAGTCCCCTAGGGGACGGCTGGAGCTCTACATTTGGGGGGGAGAGGGTACATTAGAGCCAGTGAGCAGAGCAGTTGTCAACAGGCCAAGGAGCAGACCAGCTGAAGCCACCATGCCAAGGAACATCCTGTCCAGGCTTCGCAGATGTTAAGATTCCCAGAAAGAGAAAGAGACCTTGGTTTGGAAGCTGAAGCAAGATTCACTGGTCTTGTAGAAGGCATTCAGCTTTTAGTTGTTCTAAAAATGAAAATAATTGTGAAAGCAGAGAGAAATCTGCAGCTGCTCGGGGCTATTCATGCCGTAAGAGATCCCACCAGGCCCTCTTTATTGCTGCAGTTTTGGCAAATTATTTTCTTATCACACACAACCTCCTCACTTCTGTTCCTGGGTAAGCACTTAGACACACAAAGCCGTGGGTCAGCCACAGTTGAGCTGACAGCACGTGGAACAGGAGGCTGTGGGCAGCGCCCAGCCCTCCCCTCTGAAAAGCAGCAACTGGAGTCCATAAAAAGCTGGCCTGGCCTGGCTTTAAGTTGACCAGGGCTTGGAACTCTGGCCTGAATCACCTGCCTTCTCTGCACAGCCTTACCTGCTGGGATAGTCACCTTGTGAGGACCTCCTGGTGGCTTGGTGCTGAGCCCCCCAGTGGCCTCAGGGCAAGGGGCAGGTGCATAAGCGTGCACTTCACTGCCAGGCGCTGGCCCCGCCATGGACACAGAGGCCAGGTGCCCACCACACATGTGCGCTGGACAAATGCACTGGCATCTCCGGCGTGGGCAGAGAGCATGCCGCTCCCATTATCCTGGCCCATTAGGGAAGCAATTGGAAAAAAAAAATTTAGTAATTTGGACAGGAGTGAGGCTGCCGAATGGCTCATTTCTCAGTGACAGCCTGCCACATACAGATGAAAGGGAAGGCTTATAACAAATTTTCATTACCCCCAAATAAAAAAGCAACAGCAGGCAAAGCAAGGGCTTTGAGGCTGAGAGGTGGGGGCAGAAATCCACCCAGAAAACCACAAAGGAGCCTCAGCAAAACAAATCAATCAATCTCTCAGTCACTTCCACTTGCCTAGCGCCCGTTGCATGCAAATGACAATCAGGCCTGTCAGCCTGTCAGGCCTTGGCCTTCAGCTCCCTGCCTCACACTGTTCATGAGTAACAACCTCCAGGGCTTTGCTCCACCCCGCACTTGTGCTCTGTGGTCAAACCCACCCCGACCTGGGAGGCAGCAACAGCAGGATTTGGTGAAGGGAAGCATGGGGCTCTGTGAACAGCACTAAGTCTTTGCATTTTGCTTTGCTTCTAGCTTTAGTTAATACTGGGTGGAACTCAAAACTCAGCTTCAGAAGGGCAAAGGGCCCTGCGGGGCTCCCAGAGGCTCCAGACTGTGGCTTCTTCAGTGCTCCTTCCAGCCTTCCCCCATCCCCAGTTCATGTTTTGCCCAGACAGTCCAGGACACCCACTAGGCACAGACCCCAAATGAAATCCCACCTCTGAATCTCCCACACAGGTCCCACAACCCACTCCTGCTCTAATGAGCTTGGCTGCCCACAGGGCTGCATAATACATTGTGCCTTTGACCTTATTAGAAGAGAACTGCACAAAAACTGCCTTTTCCTGGCCTGGGTGTCTGTCCACAGGCATCCCCAGCACGTTTACTACTGACATAGAAATGAGCTGTGGCAGGGGCTGCAGCTGCATGTGGAATAAGACCAGGGCTGGCATTCCACCCGTGATTTCTCTAAACCCCTGTCTCTCCTGACTGACAGCTTCGAAAGCACAACTTACTAAACATCAGGGTTTTAGTGATACCCCAAGACTGCATCGAGAACGGAACAGTGGGGATCTGTGAGGTCTCAGTATTGTCCCCTTTGAGACACTCTGGTCACAGGCTCAAGAATGCTGAAGCGGAGGCTGGCGTTACCATTTTCTTTTTTGTGTGAGACTCAATAAAATAGTTTACTTCTTTGTAAAGAGAAGTATCCACTTGGAAATGTATAAAAGAGTTTTAGTCTTCCTAATATGTGAAGGACGTGTGATGTCTCTGGTACACATCACAGGTGACTATTCTGTTCAGAGAAAAAGCATTCTTAATAGATGAGTGATCACCTAAAGAGCACTGAGGTCAGGAATAAAGACTTGCTGAGTCCCTTCTTATTTACCAAATCCCTTAGACAAGCTATCTTTTTGAATGGTAAACTGAGGCTTCAAAGGAAGGGACGGAGCCAGGAGGAGGAGTACAGTTTGACTAGGCGAGTTGGCTCAGAACAACCACAATATCAAGGCACTGAGACAGGATATCCAGTTACATGGTCAAGCATCTACTCTGTCCTGGGCAGTGTCCCAGACACTGGGGAAAACAGGTGCCTAAGAAATGAGATTCTCCTTTGGGAGCTTAAGCCTAAGACACAATTGGAGTACCACTGCCACAAAACACCATGAAGAATAACAGAGGACATCACAGAAAGCAGAGGAAATAACTGATATGGAGAAAATTGTGTGGCAGGCAGTGGTAGGCTGGCTTGTCTGAGGCACTTGCTCTCAGTCAATTTTTTTTTCTTTTACCCCCAAGAATCCCAGTGTTAAGGGAACTGAATGTTGGTCCTTTTAGTTTCCTGGTTCTATGCAATATAGGCAGAGGACATGGGAGGAAAGAAATGGGAGGTAGGATTTAGGTTAAAAACTACTTCTAGCCTTTGCTGCATCCTCTTAGGAAAATCAACCCATTTCCTGGTTTTCCTGAGGTTGACTCTTACCATGGACAGATGAGAAAAGAAGGAACCCATTGACACACAGTGGAGTTAGGATTTTGTATTTTGCCAGATGTGGATTGCTTGATGGGAAATTTCAGAACTAAAGACTTCTTTGCTATGTTCATATCAGCCTGGTTTGCTTCATTCATGGGCACCAGTTTTGACCCAGGATAGGGAAAGAGGGCATGATATTAACAATGTATTGATCACCCAGGAACATACACTGACATTCTCAGAGTATCTGAAAGCCATGGATTTTCTAACACAACATTCACTTGCATGGCCTGTTTCAGTGACATCTCTCTTCTTATTTTGGGGAATACTAAAGAGATTAATAAGCCCAAGTTTAATTCATAGCACATCTTAAAGAAGTGGGTCCGAGAGAACGCTGTGGCTAAAACTAGGTACAGAAGACCAAATAGTCTATAATTCAATACTCAGTTTCTTAGATAAATCTGTAAGTAATTATGAGGCCTATGTAGTAGCATTCTCTTGCAAAGCACTTTCACTTGTGTTATCTCATTCATTTCTCTTCACTACCTGAGCTGGGTGGTAGTGACTTCAATTGCCACATAGTTGATAAATCTCAAAATCCAAGCTCAAATTTCTAAAAATAATCAGTGGTACAAGTAATTGTAAGTATAAAAGAAAACAGATCTGCTATACTTGGTGAGTACTAGACATTTAAAAGACAGAATGCATATTCTGGGTTTGGGATTACCCAGATGAGTTGAAACATTTTCAGACAAAAACCTGCACATAGGTTTTACACCAGATTTACTCATAATTGCCTCAGTTGTAAGCAACCAAGTAGGTGAATAGATTGATAAGCTGCTAATACAGACAATGGAATCACTTAACGCTGAAATGAAGTAAGCTATCAAGCCATGGAAAGCATGGACAAACCTTAAGCGAATGTTACAAAATGAAGTGAAAAAGCCATGCTGGACAGTTTATCTACTGTACAATTCCAATGATGTTTCATTCTGGAAAAGGCAAAAGCATGGAGATAATCCAAAGATCAGTGGATGTCAGGGACTGGAGTTGGGCAAGGATGAATAGGCAGAGTTCAGAGGATTTCTAAAGCAGTGAAAATACTCTGCATGATTTTTTAATAGTACGTACATGACACTATACATCTCTTCCAAATCCACACAATGTATCACAGGGTTCACATAAGAGTGGAACCTAAGGTAAACTTTGGACTTTGAGTAATTATGATGTATCAATGTAGACTCATCAATTACATGTATCACTCTGGTGGGCAATGTTGGTAATGGGGGAAGCCATTCAAAAGTGAAGACACAGGATCTATGGGAAAATCTCTGTACCTTAATGTCTACAAAAAATTAAGTCTTTTAAAAACTGATATGGTACTAGCCAAAAAACTGCCCCCACAGATACATAGACCAACAGTACAGAATAGAAAGCCCAGAAATAAATCCATACAAATATAGTCAACTGATCTCCAACAAAGATGCCAAGAAAACACAATGGAGAAAGGATAGTCTCTTCAGGAGATAGTATTGGGAAAACTGGTTCACATGCAAAAATGAAATTGTATCCCTTATATTGTATATAAAAATCAACTCAAAATCAATTGAAAATTTAAATGTAAACCTGACAACATAAAAATTCTAGAGGGGAAAAAAGCTTCTTGACATTGGCTTTGGCAATGATTTCTTGGATGGAATACCAAAACCACAGTCAACAAAAGCAAAAATGTACAAGTAGACTGCTTTGAATTTAAAACTTCTGCATGCAAAAGGGAACAATCAGCAGAGTGAAAAGACAACTTGTGGAATCAAAGAAAATGTATGCAAATCATACGTCTGATAAGTTAATTTTGCCATTTGCAGGTAAATGTATGGAACTGGAGAACATCATGTTAAGTGAAGTTAGCCAGGTTCAGAAAGAATAAGGACACATGCTTTCTGTCATAGGTGGAAGACAGATGCAAATACAAATACAAGTATTATCATATATACATATATATATATGAAGAATATGTTTCCAACAGTGGGACAGTTAGAGAAGACTAAGGGAGAAAGAAAGAAGAGAAGAATGATATGAATAATATTGAAATACATTGCATCTGTGAAGGAACAAGACAGAAAACTGTTAAACAATACTGGGTAGGGAGAAAGGGTAAGGAAGAGTAATAGAGGGGTAATATTGTAAAAAATACAATATATTTACCAGTAAAATACCAAGGTAAAACCCCACTGAACAATAAACAATCAATAAAGAAGAGGAATGTAAAACAGGTCATGTTAAGGGGAGGGGGTTAGAGGGAGGGGGAGGGTCAGTGAGGAGGGTAAAGGATAGTGAATATGGTTGAATATGAACATGTATGAATATGAAATATTGAAACCTGTCAACATCATTTTAAGAAGGGAAGTTGGGAAGGAGGGAGAATAATGGAGGGGATAAACCAAACTAGAGTACAGTATGTGTATGTAAGGAAATGTCCCAACAAAGCCTCTTGAATAACTATCATATACTAACAAAACATTTAAAAATTAAAAAAGAAGTTAATATCCAAAAGGAACTCCTATAATTCAATGGTAATAAAACACATAACCTCGTTTAAAAATTGGCAAGGGACCTGAATAGATTTTCTTCAAAGAAGACATATGAATGGCCCACAGATATATGAAAAACTGCTTAAAGTCACTAGCCACCAGGGAACCACAAACCAAAACCACAATGAGATACCAACTTATACCTGCTAAGATTTCCATTGTCAAAAGCAACAGAAGATACATGTCAACAAGGACGTGGAGAGACATGAAGTCTTCTACGATATCGGTAGGTAGGTAAGTGGCTGCAGCCACTACAGGAAAACAGTATGGAGGGTCCTCAAAAACTCAAAACAGATACCATGTGATCCAGCAATTACATTCCTGGGTAGATAATCAAAGGAATTATACACAGGATCTTGATGAGATATGTACATTCTTACATTCATTGCGGCATTGTTCACAATAGCCAATATCTGGAAACACCAAAATGTCTATTGAAAGATTAGTGGATAAAGGAAATGTGGTACATATGTACAGTGGAATATTTTTCACCCTTTAAAAAGAAGGAAATCCCACCATTTGCTACAACATGGATGAACTTAGAGGATGTTATGAAAAAAGACAGACACAGAAGGATGAATACTATGCAATACTACTTATATAATGAATCCAAAATGGTCAATATTATAGAAGCAAAGAGTTGGAATGATGGTTGCCAGAGATTGAGAGAGAGAAACATGAGCTACATATAAGTCAAAAGGTGCAAAGTTTTGGTTGCATGTCATAAATAAGCCCTAGTGCTTTACTTTAGAGTGCAGTGCCTGTAATTGATAATACTGTACTGTATACTTAAAATTTGCTAAGACATCAGCTCAGACACGCTCTTACCACTAAATAGTAAGAATAATGAGTTTGAAAAGTGAGAGGAAACTTTTGGGCATAATGGGCAGGTTTATGACATAATCTGCGGTGATGTTTCAGGATCCATCCAAACTCATTAAGTTGTGTACATTAAATCGGCAATGTCTTTATGTGTCATTGGTATCTCAAAAGTAGCTGTGTGTCAATCATATCTTTTTTTGAAAAAGAAATCCTTCTATGAACTACAGTATCTGAAAGCATTCTGAGTCACTTTGTCATTGGGTAAGCCATCACTAAACAGAATTTCCAAAGAAACAAGGGGACGTGGGGGACGTTATGACAGGTTGTAAAAATATTCTCCATCAGTCTACTTAAAAAGCTGGACATCGATCTACCATTTGATCCAGCAATACCACTCTTGGGGATATACCCAAAAGACTGTTACTCCAGAGGCACCTGCACATCCATGTCTATTGCGGCACTATTCACAATAGCCAAGTTATGGAAACAGCCAAGATGCCCCACCACTGACGAATGGATTAAGAAAATGTGGTATCGATACACAATGGAATTTTATGCAGCCATGAAGAAGAACGAAATGTTATCATTCGCTGGTAAATGGATGGAATTGGAGAACATCATTCTGAGTGAGGTTAGCCTGGCCCAAAAGACCAAAAATCGTATGTTCTCCCTCATATGTGGACATTAGATCAAGGGCAAACACAGCAATGGGATTGGACTTTGAGCACATGATAAAAGCGAGAGCACACAAGGGAGGGGTGAGGATAGGTAAGACACCTAAAAAACTAGCTAGCATTTGTTGCCCTTAACGCAGAGAAACTAAAGCAGATACCTTAAAGCAACTGAGGCCAATAGGAAAAGGGGACCAGGAACTAGAGAAAAGGTTAGATCAAAAAGAATTAACCTAGAAGGTAACACCCACGCACAGGAAATCAATGTGAGTCAATGCCCTGTATAGCTATCCTTATCTCAACCAGCAAAACCCCTTGTTCCTTCCTATTATTGCTTATACTCTCTCTACAACAAAATTAGAGATAAGGGCAAAATAGTTTCTGCTGGGTATTGAGGGGGGGAGCGGGAGGGGGTGGAGTGGATGGTAAGGGAGGGGGTGGGGGCAGGGGGGAGAAATGAACCAAGCCTTGTATGCACATATGAATAATAAAAGAAAAATGAAAAAAAAAATATTCCATCAAGTAATGGGAGTAGAGGCACAGTTGTGACCCTTTCAAGAAACCACTGTAGCCATTGCTCAGGGAGCTCAGACTTGACAGGAAGTCACATGTCCAGGACACAGCTGCATCTTAGCTGAAGGGATCCGTGGCCAGACAAGCCCTGCCCCCACTGGAACCTGACTTCTGGGGTTGGGGTTGAGGGCACAGACTCAACACTTGTCTTCCTTGCCATATTATGCACCATCTTGCTGCAACATCTCTCAGTACAGGCCACACTAAGAACATCGTTGCTCTGCCAGACTTACACTAGGGAGTAGCTAGAAAAATTTAACACTATTAGTGGATTTCTGGTTAGAGGAGAAGTATTTCTTTCATAAGATTATCCTGACTTAAAATTCACAAACCAGTGTTTTCTCAACGTGTGGTCTGTACATCATTTTGACAAGTACCACTTTGGGTATTAGTGAAAACTACACATCTCCTGGAAACACTGAAGTTCTACCAAATCACAGTCTAAAGGGTGGGGTTCCAGAATCTTCACTTTACCAAACTCCTTAGGAGACCCAGATGCACACTGAAGTTTGTGAGCCACAATTCTAAACAAACCACCATGATCACCAACAAAAAACCCAACTCCTATATCCACAATGCCCCCTTTAAGCAAGGACTCCAGCCAACTAAAATAATAAAATAAAATTTTACTTATCCCGGGACACAGAATTGCTCCCCAAGGAAGGCAGTTGGCAGAGATTCCTGCTGACGGGTGGCGTTGTGGCTACAACAGATATTTCCAGGCAGTGGACAGTTCTTCCAGCCCAAATAAACCTTAAACTTAAAATAACAGCGATGGGTTTTGTGCAATTGTGACCTTTCAATTTTGCATCCCCCTAAATCATACAGACTGTTAATGCTGTCAGGTCCACTAGTGCTCTCTATAAGCAAGTTAGACTTTGATTTAACCTCAAATAACATGTCTATGAGCGTCAAAATCGTGTCACAGGGCTAGCTTCCATTTTGTCTTTTGTGAACGCTTTCTAACTTACTGACTTCTAAGCCTAGAGGCCACACTGTTGGCCTCTTCGCTTTTTTATTGTTGAGTTTGCATCATGCCCCTTACCCTTTTTGCCCAGGCCATGTTGTACAGGGATCTCCTATTTCGGCTTCCCACTTGCTGGGATAACAGCTGTGGGCTATGATGCCCAGCTTTTTTTTCCATTGAGATGGGAGTTTCCCAAACTTTTTTTTTTTTTTTTTGCCTGGGATCATTTGGAACTGCCATCCTCGGCATCTCAACCTCCCATAGCTTGTGATGACAGGTGCACCACTGTACCAAGCTGGGGGTCTTGAGAACTTTTTTGCCTGGGCTGGCAGAGAGCTGTGGTCTCCTGATCTCAGCCTCCCTAGTAGCTAGGATTCAGTTTGTTTTGATCCTTCTTTTTCAAGGGCTTTTCCAAACTCAGCCCTGATGAGGGTCTTCGAAAACACATAGCCCTTGAGAGCCTCGTGGGATATGCCTGCAGCAACTGAGAAAAGCAATAATTCATGTTTCCAAACTCCAGAGGAGGGAAGAACAGCACAGTAAATAGATTTGTAAATAAACCTAAAGAATATATCAATGTTTATCAGTTTGATTCAGAACAAGGCATGATTAAATATGAATTGGGGACCCTGGTGAATTCTGGCTTCTCCTTAGTCAGGGAACTGCACTAAGGGTGCCTGGAGACCCTTTTCCTTCAACTCACCAATCCACTTTCTGTCTGACCCACAAAGGGCCAGAAGCACACATTCTCTCATAGGAGGAAAGCCTACTGGGGCATTTCTTCTTTACAACCGAATGCAAAGCTGCCTGCTGTGTAAATAGATGGAACTAAGAGACTAAGTGACACCGTTCTCCATGCAAAAGACGTTAACCCTAAGTTTTCACCGCAATGCACCGGAATTCTCAGAGGCTAGAAGAGGCCCACAAAACTCTGTGCAAAAGGAGAGCAAACTTTTCTGCCAGGTAACTCAGATTCTGTACCCTCGCTTCAACCAGTGCAGTGTCAGTGGGAAAGCAAGGCTCCAGGCAGAGGGAATGAGAGTGTTGGCTCAGGTAGGTTTGCTTTACCGAGAGAAATTGGTCAAATATGCTTGTGGTTCTTCTAATTGCCATGTCATTCCTCCTTGTCTACTGTTAATAGCAAGAGACTGCCTCTCAAAGGTAATTGCTCCATTTTGTCACTTGTTCATGAGGCTTGCACAATTTGATAGTTATGACTCTTCCATTTTTCATACAAATGGAAGTCCTCGGAGTCTGCCCTCATAGGGTTCTCATATCAGCCCTTCCTGTATCTTTCCAATGACCAGTTGCTCCCTTCACAGTAATAAAGGGTCTCATTTACCTAGAAAAGATTGACTGTAGCCTGTTGTTTTCCACAGTTTTTCTGACTGTATTGCCCCTATCACCATCCTTTGCAGTCTTTCTGCTGAAAAAGACCTCCTGCCAAATATTCAAGGGGCAAGTCACATAGTGGGTCCTCTTCTGGCAGAGAGGAGCCTGATAGCAAAGTATGGGGAAGAGAGGGTGATGAGAGACTCATTTCTCTCCAAAGTGTGTTTACATAGGTTCTGACTATCTGCTCACCTCATTGACTGGGCAGAATGGGTTCACTGCACATAAATGAAAATGAATCCATTGAAGCATCTATCCCATTGGCAAGAAAGTGTTAATATGCCTCCCATAGTGCCTACCTTACAATCTGATAGGGCCTTCACCCTGGAAGAACTGGGATCCACAAATCCAAACTTAGAGATGTCAGACAGACAGGAAAGTAGAAAAAGGAGGGCAATTATTTTTTTAATCATGTATGACTACCTCCCTCTGGTGAGTACTAACTCAGTCATTTCTAGTAAGGCCAGAAGATAAAAAAGGTAGAGGATAAAAGGAAAGCCCCAACAAAAAGAAGAAGAAAAAAGACACAGAGGCAAAACCTGAAAAGAAAAAAAGAGCAAGTGACATGTATAGTATTTTTTATTTGTCCTGACTTCATTTGAAATTTCCGAGTTGCAAAACTTGAATCCCCCATGTCTCAAAGCCCCTCCAGGTAGTTGAAAACAGACACCACCTGCGTCCCAGAGGAAAGGATTCTTGGCTTTTATCGGCTACAGTAAACTCTGTTTTAGAAGATGTTTGTTACAGGTATCAGAATTCCCTCTCTGGAATTATATTTTAAGGATCTATGTATCTCTATCTTTCACAAAGATACAATAAAAGACCATTTTCAAAAAAAAAACTTTTGTGGTCTTAAACTTTATTTTTTATCTCCTAAACTTGACTGCCTCGATCCATTTAAGACTGTTAAAAACTGGAAACTCTTTGAGGGCAATAGTTTTGAGTAACAGCAGTCGTAATCTTTGGTGAAGAGATTTGTTAATGTATTTTCTTAATGGTAGATATTATCTTTTATAAACAGTGAGCTAAAAAAGTAAATAAAATACTTCTTGATAAAAAACATTAAGTGTCCATATTCTTTTATTTTTCACATATATAGTATATTCAAACTATAATATCTGTTCCAAAAAATTTAGAATATACAAATATATACACAAAAGAAAAAATTCTCATATAATCCCACCTTGTAGACATAACTTGTTCTTAACATTTTGGGGTCTAAACATTAATTATCATATATATTAATTTTATTATTGTGAATCGTCATCCACATATGTTTGGTCACATACTCTAAAAAACTTTTACAGCACAGTTGTCAATAGTTCTAGTTTCATTTTGCTAATATTTATATAAAATCCTAAAAATTATTTTTAATGGATGCATGTGTTTCATTATGAAGGACATCAAAAATTATTTATCTAATTTATCTAATTTGTCCTAATTATAACATAACATTGGTTTTAATTGTGTTTGAAACAATGATGAAATGAATACTCTCAGAATTAAATGTTTGCATACATTCATGAGAATTTTCTAATTCTATGAACTGGAATTATGAGATCAAACAATTTGTCCTTTTAAAGTTCTCTATTTCATAATGCCGATTAATATCCAAAAAACTTGTTTCAATGTTCTTTTCCACCAGCAGTGGGCATACTTCTATCCTCAAAATAGAGACTCAAATAGCAGATCCTATCCAAAAAGAAAAAGTAACTTAATTATTCTGATCCCGGTACAAATTTTTGGTAGATGGTAATAATTCTACTAATAGTATCACAAAGATTTTTATTAGGTTATGATGATAGTGAAGATTTATTTAACATACTTCATTAACTAAAAGTTTTTCTTTTTAAATGTTTTTTTAAGTTTTAATTGACACATAGCAACTGTACATATTTATGGGCTATAATGTGACATTTCAATATGTGCATACTATATATAATTATAAGATCAGAGTAACTGGCATATCTATTGCCTCAGATATAATTTCTTTGTGTCAGGAACTTTGAAAATTCTCCTACTTATTTTTCAATAGCTAGGAGACCATTGTTGATCAGAAGTTGACCATAGTTACCCTACTGTATTAGAACACTGGAAGTTATTCTCATACACAACTGAACCTCTGGACCCATTAACTGTCCTCTTTCCATCTCTCCCTCCCTCATGTCCTTCCCAGGTTCTAGTAACCATTATTTTCTACTTCATTGAGATCTACCTTTTGGCTTCTACATATAATCGAGAACACACAGGACTTGCCTTTCCATGTCTGACTTATTTCACTTAAGAAGACCAAAAGTTTTTCTGTACATGTAAATTTGGTTCTGCATCTGAGGATGGCTATAATTAAAAAATAAAAATATAAGAAAGATTACATCATTTTAACATCAATTTTCAGAGTCACAGAACAGACATCTTATGTACAAGATGGCTTAAAGAGCAGGAAAATCAAACTCAACCTTTCATCCACTTACTCACAGGTCCTTTCTTTCAATGTTTATTGACTATCTCTGTTTTCACCATACTATACTCAGTTTTAGGGAAGCTCAAAATGAAGAAGAACTTAAAAATCTAGTTTTTATAATAGACTGTAGACTTCCCAGGAAGCTATTCAAAAATTTAGAATCTTCAAATAGTTGTCCAAAATGGTGATGGATTGTTTTACAAAAGCAATCAGCAAAGCACAAAATCAATCAATTAATCCACTTGAACCCCCGCTTAGACTCAATGCATACCAAATGCTAGGAGATACTCTCTACTCTTCAGCAGCTTCAAGGCTAACTGCAAAAGACTTGATAATAAGCACACATAAAAATTTAAATGACAATCCATGGTAGAGGAAGCAAGTGCCATCACGCTGAGTGCAAGGGAATGAAGGAGAGCACATATACAGCAGTAAATCAGCATCAGAAAGCAGAGTATGTAAGGCATATTTTTTCTTGGTGGTAGGGCACGGGGGAGTCATGCCACACCCAGAAAGATCTGGCTGGAGTGGGGAGGTCAGTGTGAAGAAAATACTGGGAAAGTTGCCAAAGCCAGATGGTCGAACCTGATAAAATCCAAGTCCAAGGAATTGGAAGTCCATCCTAGGTCAATGGGAACTCAGAATAGATTTTAGAAAATACAGATGGTACCAGAGTGGGACAGGATTTTAGAAAGCTTATTCTGTCCTGAGAGTAAGTTGGAATGGAGGTGGAGAAGGGAAGACTAATATCAAGAGGCCAGTTTGGAAACTCTTGTGACAGTCATCATATGAGGGGATTTGGTGCTGAGAATCAGGAAGATATGTCAAAATGCGGAATGAAAAGCACTCCAAAAATTAGAAGAGCTGAGTTTGAGGGGATCTGGAGGCTCTACCTTTTGGTCACTCTTTCTTCCTATGATCAATTTGAAGCACACAAATGAATGGCTGTCATTTGTCTTTTTGGTTGTGCCAATGTTTTTGCCCTTTTTGTCCCCTGACTTGCATACAACACTTAACATTAATGAGCTGTAAAACAAAGTGTAGATTTCAGTAACCATTGTCAGAGATACTTTTAATATGACTATAAAAAGTCCTAAATATGTTTAATGGCCATTCTTTTTCTTTATGAAAGTGTGCATTACATATAAATTTACACAGTGTGCACTTTGTTGTTGTGATTCACTTATTCCACATCTAACTTTAGGGAAAGTAAAGCTCTTATTAAATATCCCATGCTTGAAAATGGTAAGATAATTTACAGGGAATATTTCAACACTTCTCTAAATGGCTCAGAAGCATTTACAACAAGAAAAACTACATCTTGCTGAAAAGCATGAATTGTCTACTGTCTTTTTTTAATGAGAATTTAAGAATGTTTATTAAAAAAGAAATAAATTTTCCATTTCAGCTCATTTGGCTTTATCTGCTATTAAGTCCTACATATACCCAGGAGTTGCACTGATGTACTTAAATATTGTTTCTGCATTGAGATTGCCTAATGAGGCAATTAGTGGAACTCCTCAGATAGCTGGACCAAACACTTTTCGGCAGAGAGAAGAGGGCCACTCAAGCAACAGTGTAAAGTGCTTACATTCCCTGCCCACTTCTATTTGACCATGCATCTTAGTTAGACAAGGCAAGTGGTGATTTTGGAAGGCAGACAAAACCATGCACTTTGCCAGATGGATAAAGGAGGCACTTGCGGCTATTGTCTCTAAAATCCATGGAAAAGCCACAATTTTGAAGAATAGGACATTTGCCTTCTTTCTATCTGATTTACTGGTTTTGTGCCTTCTCTCTAATCCGAAGTTTTTCAAACCTTGGTCTTCAAGAAACCACCTCAGTTTAGTGTTGTTATCCATTTATTTACTGTCTTTTACTATAAATTAGCCTCAAAATTGATTCAAAACTTTGACTAAAATTTATTTTAAAGAATACTAAACATAACTACCATAAATGGGATACCAGGATCATTTGACACAGATAGAAGATAACTATGAAAGGTGATATCATTCAGGGCACAGTGGCACACACCTGTAATCCCAGTACTTAGGAGATAGAGGTGGAGGTGGGAGGATCACAAGCATAAGGCCAGCCTGGGCTAAATAGTTAGGCCATGAATCAAAGAAAAAAAATGTGATGATAAACCTGTGATATTAGTGCTGTTGCAATGTTATCTTTTAGAAAATGTGGGAGCCTGAGCTATTTTCTTTTCTTGTAGGGGAGACTGATAAAGGCTAGACAGGTGTTAAAATCATTGCAGCACTGCACAGAGATTTTCTCCTTGACTTAACAATAAGCACTGAAAGAGAACTGAAAAGTAGCTAGCAGCCTGCCTGTGTGACTAGCTATTCGTTTTTATTTAAAAACACATTCATAACATTCCTCAGGGGCCAGTCTTGTTCTAAGTAATTTATAACTGTTAACTTCCCTAATCCTCATCATGATCCTAGGAGGTAGTGATATCATTGTCCCCATAGTCAGGTGAGGAAAATGGGTGCAAAGAGTTTAAGACATTTGTTGAAGGGTATACAGCTAAGTAGTGGCAGAACCAGAATTTGAACTTTGGTGTTTTCAGCCATTCTGTTCTCCCAACACAACTCCACACTGCATATAAGAGTGGAAGTTGGTGCTCTTGTCAAGCCACGTTCACACATTACCTGCGATTATAGCACATTGCATGAAAGCCATCACCACATTCAGAACAACGGTCTCTTGGGGACCTGGGGAATGGGTTCCAGATTCCTTGTGAATACCCAAATTGGCAAATGCTCAAGTCCTGTACGTAAAATAGTGGAAGATTTGCGTGTAACCTATGCATGCCCTCCCATATACTTTAAATCACCTCTAGATGACTTATAATTCCTGACACAATGCAAATACTATGTGACTGGTTCTTAAACTGTATTGCATAGCCTGTAAGGATGAGAGAATAGTCTCTACGTGTTCAGTAGAGATGCAATGTTTGTAAGATTTCTGGTTTACAGTTGGTTCGATTTGTAGATGTGAAACCTGTGGATATGAAGGCTGGCTGTGGATTTCCACACTGTGAGGGGCACTGACCCACCAGCTGTCCTCAACGCTCAACTCCTTGGCCTGTCCTGTGATTCAGCCCTCAATGACTACGACACTGGCTATGCCATTTTACATTCCCACCAACAGTGTACCAGAGCTTGTTTTTCTCCACATCCTTGCCAACTTTTCTCTTTTTCCTTTTTATACGTTCTTACTCTTTTTAATTTTTTTGGCAGCACTGGGGTTTGAACTCAGGGCCTCATGCTTGCTGGGCAGCCACTCTATCACTTGAGCCACTCCACCAGCCTTCTTTTTCCTTTTTGATAAAGGTTATCCTAACAGGAGGGAGGGAGTTTTGATTTGTACTTCCCTAGTGATTAGCGAATTTTAAGCACCTTTTCATATGTCTTTATCCCCAGACCTACTGACCATCTGTGACTCTCTTTGGATCATTAACATTGATGACATTGTTTCTTGAAATTTTAATATTAATACACTAATATTAAGAATAATAATATATTAGTAAATAATATTAATATATCCTCCTTGGTAGAGTTTTGAGTACTTTAGAAGAAGAAAGTATTTTGTGTCTCTTTGAATCAATCATTACACATATCGGGTGGTTTGCTGCTATTGTTTGTTGGTGGTATGGGAGTTTGAACTCAGGGCCATGTTCTAGGCAAACTCTTTCACTTGAGTCATACCTTTAACCCTTTTTGCCTTAGGTTATTTTTCAGATAGTGTGTCACTTTTTTTGCCCAGGCCACCTGTGGATCACAATTCTCCTACCTTTGCCTACTGCATGGCTGAGATTAGCAACATTAATCACCTGGGGCCTTATTAATTTTTTGCCTTAGCTGGCCTCAAATGGTGATCCTCCCAGTCTCTATCTCTTGAATAGCTGGAATTATAAGCATGATCCACCATACTCAGCTACACAGGAAGTGATTTAATGATAAGCATTGTACCCATGTAGATTAGTGTTTCCAAAGAAGTAGTGATGTATTACACACATAAATATAATACACATACCTATATATATACACTTGTATATGTAATCTTCACATGTACATAAAAATACCATTTCCAAAAAGAGTAAAGACAAAGGGCCACGTGGCACACACAGTGAGTTATTGGCGCCTAACATTTTGTGTGTAATTTGGCGATGAGATAATGTAATAAACTGGCTGCTATTTAGAACCGACTATCACTACGTGATTTTACAAAAGATAAAAGGTTCCTTTTCCTCCCCATCCTTGCCAGCATTTGCTACCTTTTGCTTTTTTGATAATAGGTGTGAAGTGGTTTTGATTTGTATTTCCCAAGTGATTAGTGATTTTTTTGAGCACATTTTCATTTATTTCTTGGCCCCTTGTATGTCTTCTTTGGAGAAATATCCGTTCACATTTTTGTGCATTTAAAAATCAGTTTCTATTTAGTTCTATATGTTCTGAATATCACCTTCTTGTCAGATGTATCATTTGTATATCTTGTCTTTGATTTCTCAGGTTGTCTTTTCACTCTATCAATTGTTCTTCTTACTGTGAAGAAACTTTTCAGGTTGGTGTTGTTGTCCTTGTCTATTTTTGCTTTTATTGCCTGCCTTTTGGTGTCATAGCCCAGAAATCATTGACAAGGCCAATGTCAAGCTTTTTCCTTATGTATTCTTCTAGAAGTATTACATTTCAGATTTTACATGTAAGTCTTTGATCTATTTTGAATTGATTTTTATTTTATAAAGGTCCAATTTTATTCTTTTGCATGTGAGTCTCCAGTTTGCCCCAGCACACAATTAATTATTATTTTATATTGCCTTACAATCCATTTTAAATACACATTCAACTATTTCATGACAGAAGCAGGGCTTAGTTACCCTTGACCCAGTTCCCAGTTCTCCACCTCTTTCCAGTTCCCCAATGCACTCAATCCAGATACCTGTCTTCAACAACCACTTCTTGGTGACCAGCTTTCTATTAAGACAGCTAAATGTGACCTACTTGACTTGCCCTACTAATCCTATACTCTGCATGGACCACATAGAGAAGCCCCAGCAACCACACACCTCACAGCAAGATCTCATGGAACTGCTTCAGCTCTCTCTAAACTCACTCACTGGAACTCCCCATAGGAAACACATCTAAATAACACCTTGGACCCTAAGAAAGGCTTCAACCCCCAATTTCCTCATTTGCTCCCCACCCACTGGTTGACGGTGCATGTCCTGGATGGTTCCCTCCCTTGCATTAGCCCTTTTTCTATTTAGTTGGACAGAGGGCATGTTGCCTTCTATCCTTAGATCTTTAAGTAACAAACTATTTCCGTTATTTCGTGTGATTTGCTGAACTGCCTCCTCTGTCTCACCTGACTGTAATCCTGAACTGCTTTTGGTTCTATTTCATGGAGCATCTTTTTCTATCCTTCTACTTGCAACTTTAAATGTAAAATAAATCTCCTGAAGGTAGCATATAGTTAAATCTTGTTATTTTATCTATTGAGTTATTTGTGACTGGAGATTTCGTTCATTTGTATTTAAAATAATTATTAATATAGGAAAACTTACTTTTGCCATTTTGTTACTTGTTTTCTGTCTGCCTTGTAGCTTTTTTTTTTAATCATTTTTCCCCCTCTTGATGTTTTCCTTTGTGTTTTGTCAAATTTAGTAGGGACCAGCTTCCATTCTTTTGGGTTTTTTTGTATATCTTCTATAGGTATTTTCTTTGTGTACCATGGGGCTTACATAAAATATCTTAGTGTTAAAACAGACTATTTTAAACTGATAACTTAGTTTAAGACATGTACAAATAGTCTACATTTTTCTTGACCTTCCACACTTTGCTATTTATTTCACAAATTACAACTTTTTATATTGTATATCCATTAACATATTTTATAGTTGTGGCTATTTTTATACTCTTGACTTTTAACTTCTAGACCTGAATTAAAAGTGATTTACATACCACCATTATAGTATTATAGTGCAGACTGTCCCTAACTTAACAATGGTTCAAGTTTTGACTTTTCAAATTCATGGTGATGTGAAAGTGATATACACTCAGTAGAAACCATACTTATATTTTGAATTTTTATCCTTTCTTGGGATAAAGATACACAGTTCAATACTCTGTCATGAATGATACTCAGGAGCAACAGCAAGTCACAGGTCCCGGTCAGCCATGTGTTCATGGGGTAAACAACCAACATTCTACATTCTGAACTAGAAGAGGGATGTGGATGGATTTACCCTGTTCTCACTTTCCCATCTTGCCCTCCCACTGGCCCCCCTTTTATTATGTTGCCTTTGACTCCCAAAAATACTGGTACAGAAGGAAGGAGAGAGGTAAAGAGCAGAAACAGTCTTCCCTTTGGAATCTGTTGCTGGAGGGATGGTTTTGGATTCTTTAGAGACCCTCCACCATCACTGGAATCTCCTACATTGTAAGGTCAATGTCTCCTTCAGTGGGTTGATATGACAACTCCTCCAACTCTGGCTTCCATCAGTTACATACCTATGACTCTGCTATTGGGAGATATGTCTTAGTCTGTTTTCTGTTGCTATGACAGAACACCACAGACTCAGTAATTTATAAAGAAAAGAAGTGTATTTTGGCTCATAGTTTTGGAGGCTGGGAAGTCTGGGGGTGGCACTAGCATCTGGTGAAGTGCTGGAAGGTAAAAGGATGAAAGCCAGTAAAGGGGGGGTGAGAGTGGAGTATTTTTATAACAACCTATCTTGCAATAACTACTCACCTAACAGTAAGAATAATACATTTCTGAACATTCTGCCCATCACCTTTCATTAGGCCATACCTTCCAATACTCACATATTGAGGTCCAAGCTTCTAGGACATTAATTTGAGGAGCCCATCCAACCATAAAACCTAAAAAGTGTTTCATCTGAGGATCAGAAGAGCAATCCCATGGCATTAAAAAGAGTCCTGGGGCCAAAAATCACTTTCTGTGAATCATCCCAAATAACCTTGTATGTGTAATAAGAGGAAGGAATAAACTCTTCAAGATATTCAAGATGGCAGGCATAAATTATAAGAGCAGAACTCAGCATTAATCAAACATGAAGTAAATTTTTTCAAATGGACAGAAAGGTTCTGTGACCAATTGCTAGTGAACAAGGCTAGGGGTGGTTAAATTGAACCATTAAGCACTAGACTCTTTGCCTTCAGTAAAAAAGGCTTTCATGTGAAAGAAAGCCTTCAGCCCATTTTCCAACCAGATCTCTGTTTTCACTACCTAATCACTTCTATTTCTTTGTGTTTAGAATATTCTTTTGCTATAGTCTTAGGATACATTTTCTCTAGTGTTGTTCTGTTCACTACCCATTTTTGGCCACAAAACTACAAAACAATAGAGATGGCTTTGCCAATGGTACAAAAGGCTCAATTCAAGTCCAGTTGACCTTGTTTCTATCATCAGTAAGCAGCTCTATCTTCAGAAGGGCATCCTAAACACATTCATTTTCCAATATGCCACTAAGATTTCTTAGGAATCAAGCACTTCAGCATGCTAAAGTTTCTTTTTTTTTTTTCCTAGAAACATTCTAGCCAGCTAATGTTGAATTTATGGCTTTGCAGAATTCCCTGAGAATAGGAGAAGTGAAAAATTGTACCCATGTTGTCAACAAATTCCAAGAATAACGTTCCTGTCTATCCATCCATACAAGGAAGTTTACATGCCGTAAACATATGGATGAAAACAGTAATTCACTAGTATTGTAAGAAGGTGTTTTTGAGAGAATGGAGAAAACACAGTAAATTAAAAAGTCTACTAAAAAAAGTAGGATATAATCTTCTTGCCCCATAATTTTTCACCTTATTCCTCATTCATGTGAAATACATTTGGAAATCCCAATGTAAAATGTATATTCTTTAGGCTTGTACTCAAGCAAAAATTGTTTGTCTCACAAAAGGAGCAAAACTTACCAATGTATTCATTTTAGCAGAAGAAATATATTACATATCTGTCAATTTCAGTAGTCCTTCATATTACAGGAGCCTGTTTACCTTGCTCAGACTGCGCATGTTTGAGCATGTCTATCCATGTATCTGCATTTGTACAATAAGCTTTTCAAAAAGAAATTTTTAAGGAGAAAATTTCTAGTTAACTTTTTACCTTGTAGATGCTATGAGTATGGCAAGTAATTATAACCGGAGAGAATGTTTTACTTTGAATATCTTCAATTTGAACTTATTTAAGTAACATTTACCCCTAAAAATCCTGCTTCTAAGACTCTCACAGATTTCCATGCTAATAATTTTCCATACTAGCACAGCTGCAAAACTGGACTTACAAACTGTTTTTAAAACATAACTCAAAGATTGGAAACCACCTTAAAAATGAATTCTGATTTCTTTGTATTAAAAAAAATTTCTATATTGCTCCTAATTTCAAATCACTAAAAGAGTGGGCAGCCAGTAAATATTATTTGTGGTTAATACATGTTTGCATGTTCAATGATTCTGCTGCTTTATGCTCTGAAAGAAAGTGGAGCAATTATTTTTGACCCTACTTCAGAGAAGGAGAAACCAAAGGGGAGCGGGCACACTTATTGAAGTCATTGTCTTCAGAATCATGGGCACATTCTGGGATGAGGCGAGTGTCATCATTTCCAAGATGTACGGAATCCCAGTTTAGCTGCTCCTACGCTGGCAGGGGCATAACAGCTATTTAGCAATATTATCTAAAGTAATAATAATAATCCACTTTATTTACAAGGCACTTACCCGCCATTGGCATGCAAGGTGTCTGCCTTGAAGCACAGCAGTAAAATAATTAAACTTTATTGAGCTGTCTAATGCCATCCCTGTGTGGATTTTGGCATATTGTAAGACCTCGCACAGGGTTCTTTGTATAAGGCTTGCGTTTTCACTATAACCACTGTTGATTCTTTGTGTATCTCTAATTTCTTTCCATAACATCAATAAAAGAGAATATTGAGGGGAGAAAGGTCTCTTCCAAACAGGGGGTCTGACTCTCGGCTGTGATTTGCTTGGCAATTGGAGATTTTGTGTACAGTCTCTTACAGCAAAAGGTGAGAAACGCACAAGCAATGGCTTTTTAAAAAACAGAGAGCCGCGGGAAGCCCTCTCTGCCCAATTACAAGGTTATCCCAGTTCATTTTTACGGTTTGTTTCTTTTTTTTTTTTTTTATCACATATGTTTCCTAACACAGTCTTGATGTCCTGTGGGGCTGCTTTTGTAAAAAGCCATAGCTTCTGATTTAAGGAGCTTCAAAAATAGCTCTCTGCTTCTTCAGTCTGAAAGAGAACAGTCAGGAACGGCACATTTATTCTCTTTGAAAAATAGAAAGATGTCAAAAGCAAAGTTCACAGCAAAATTAGGCTGATTTGTTTTGTGCTGCTGTGATTGTGGCTGTAGAAGTAAACAGGAAAAAACAACACCCATCGTGCTTTGTTTAATAAGAGAAAACTGCTATTAAAAATGAATTTTGGGTTTAAGAAACTTATCCTGGAGGGAAGAATCACCAATTATACAAGCTTTGAGGGAGGAAGGGGGAAAAAAAAAAAGCAAGACTTGATAACACAGTCGGCACACAATTCGAGCATCACGTTCAGAAGGGAGATATACCATCTTTAGTCTGATGCCAGTGATCAGTAGTTGGTTGTGATTCTCAGAGTCTCTGTGTTGGCTGACAGACACTGAGCGATAACTTACTGTTTAAACTTCCACAGTAAAAGCAACTTTGGTTGACAGTGACCAAAGGTAGCCCCAATTTGGAAAACTGCCAGGTGAGAGTATGCAGGAAGCACTACCTGGAAGAGGCCACTGAAACCTATTCATTCAGCAGCTGTAGCATAGTCATCGTCTTGCACATGCTTTGACGTTGTCTTGTCCTGATGCGACAATGGTGCCCAGTTGAACTCACACATTTCTCAGGATGGAGCACCAGCTTCTTTATGGGTTCCAATTCTTCCATTCCAGGTTTTTCTTGATGTGTAAAGTGGGATGTAGCATGAAGGCCAGAGCTAGCAACTGATGGAAAGTTTCCCTGTCGTTGAAGAGATAGAGGGTCAAAACCAAATCTAGAATTGGAATGGGAGAACACCAGTCTTGGTTTTAGATAAAATATGTTATTTGGCATTGAATTGGACTCCTGTATGCTGAAACCCTGAGGTCTGGGTTTGTCTTCGTTTCTCTACTGTCATTTCTAATGAGAGGGAATGGAAAATGATACACTAAATTTTAGTTGTTAGGTTCTTGTGATACTAGCCTTGAGATTCTAGGCAGCCTTTGTGAACTTCTAGTCCATTTAATTAATTAATGCAGTACTGGGATTTGAACTCAGGGACTCACGCTTGCCAGGAAGTAGCTCTACCACTCGAGCCACAGCCCTAGCCTTTTATGCTTTATTTTTCAGATAAGGTTTTGTGCTTTTTGTCTGAGGCTGCTGGCCATGATGTTTCTACTTACACATCCTGGGCAGCTGCAAATCCTTTTAAAACTATAGATATTAAATTAGCTAAAGTATCTGGGAAAACAATTATGCTGTGCATGGATACGATGGCTTTCCAGGAGCAGATACCTTTCCTGGAAGTGCTCTTGGTGTGTTCATGTTTTCAAGGGCACTCTGCTCTCACACACCACAGTTTCATTGGACATGCTATTTCTTCTGCCTAGAACATTCTCCTATTCTCAGCATTGGTCAATTAACTTCTGCTTTTCCATCAGGTAGCAGCCGTGGAACCGATTCTTCAGAGAAAGTCTCTATGCTGGCTCCTGATCATATATGATGAGTAGCTTGCCCCTTTCCTTGCTACATTACCACAGGTATAATTTTGCAGTATTGTGTGATTCACCTTTGACTACTGCCTAAAACAATACACAGAGACTAGAGTGTCAGGAATGCCTATGTCTTGTACACATGGATCATTTTAAATTATGGTGTAGAATCATTCAATCCTGGAAAGGCACCCAACTCAATAAATCCACAGATAACTAAAGTCCACTTTTGAACTAAGTTTCAGTCCTCTCCTTAGTTTATCTGTTATCAGTGTATAAGTTTTAAAAGGAACAAATGTACTCATCTATGTTTCTTCTCTCTTTGTTTCCAGTTCATTGTTTCCATTCTCCTAATGAACACTGACATTGTCACTAGCAACACCAAGTAGAAAGATAGACTCCTCCAACTGGGGAATGGAAAGTGAATACCAACAGTCAAGTTAGCTCGAAGGTCACCAAAGCAATGTAATCAAAGATAGAACCTAAAATTTTAGACCGTGGCTTTTGACAGCATGGAGAACAAAACTCCATACTTTTTTTTTCTATCGCTAGAGCTACTTTTTAGGTAAAACCACGGATTATTGGGAGTCAATTTGTTTATTTTGCTGGTAGATTGATAAGTAGATTGACAAGAAGACAGACAATAGGTAGACTGAAAAATAAGTTGCCCTATATTGTGGTATGTTTTATGCAGTTTTGTTCACTAGTACAACTGATGTGTGAAATATTAAACTATTTTCAAATATTGTGCCATGGCGTCTTAAAGCTTCCACTTTTTGTCTTTTAGCGAGACCTA
This sequence comes from Castor canadensis, assembly GCF_047511655.1. Lineage (NCBI taxonomy): Eukaryota > Metazoa > Chordata > Mammalia > Rodentia > Castoridae > Castor > Castor canadensis. Next base: position 48,778,984 of record NC_133389.1, on the reverse strand, counting down.
TCCATTTCATTCTACCATAGAATCCATTTTTAGACACACTGATGTCTGACATCCCATCGTCTACTCACCTGGGGCCAACAGATTGCTTTCCTGAGTATGATTCTTGGTCCTACTGTTAGGAGGTTGGAAACTGATGGAGAAACATTAGCCTGCCAATGAGATGGGCAGTATCCCATAGACCACTCCAGTGGTCTGTGTGGAACTTGTTCAGCTTCTTGAGGAGCTAAGATGATAACAGACCTGTTCAGAGATTGGAGCTACAAACCGCAAAGTACTGCAGAGGCTGACCAGAGCTCCAGGACGCGAATGGTTTTCCATGAGAAGCGAGCCCGTTCCATTTGTGGCTTTTGCTAGTTTTGCACTATCAAGAAATGTATTTTTAAAAAACCTTTTCTGCAAAGCTAGCAAAAGCCACAAATTCGATACCTTTGGTTGATATGCAAAATGCAATGCCCGATTCTGGTTAGGTTTTGTACTGCATTAGCTAATGTACTGGAACTTCTTCCAAGAAGTTCCCAGGTCAACCAGCTTAACCTCCACATTTCAAATCCACTTTGATTTGAGACCTCAGCAAAACATTCACAAAGTGCTGTATGGCGATGTAATTGTTGAATTTCAACCTTAAAATATTTAAATGATGTTTCAACCCTCCCCCAATGCCAACACTCCTGATATGCTCTCAGGAAAACCATGAACTTGACCTGATAGTTGGTTCCATTAGTGCAATAGAGGCAAGTTGTACCATAGAAACTGGAAAAAAAAATGCAGGTTAGAATCATTCACTCAGATGTGACATGGGTAAGAGGCATACAGTATAAGGGACTCCAAGAAGAAAATTTGCACCTAGAAATAATCGAGGGGGTCAAGTTGTATATCTCATCTATAAGAAAACCTGCAACAGGCCTCATAGGCTGTTCTGTGACCCACATTAGATTCTAAAATCTCCATGAGTGGGGAATCCTCACTGTTGTTCTCTTGCAATCAGTTTTGCTATGTAAAAATTGGGGTCAGGTGGATCTCCTGAGGCTTCTTTTCCATGGAGATTGGTGCTGACCTGGGTCAGATGATGCCGACCCTGCACTCTGTCTGCAGCATTGGGGGTGATTGTCTTTGTTGGGTAAGTAAAACTATTCCCATTATCCTATATATAATGTGTGAAGTCTAAGTTGGATTATTTGGTATGAAAAGTTTAAGGTGCTATCATTTTTAGAAGAATTCCAGAATTAAAGGATAGATAAGAAACATCTAAGAATTTATTGGTTTTTCTCTGTTGACTCAGTTACTTGTGATTCTAGGATTTAAAAAAAAAACTTAGAAAAGAGTAATACTAGAGGAATTTTTAAATGTCTTTCTTTTATCTCCCAACATATCATTAAGTTTTGGATTCACAGAAGTGAAATGGCCTTAGATGATGAAGATATAGCTTATGGACTGAGGGCTACATAATTAAACATGTAAGATATCAAGGTAAAGTACTAGAATGCATAAAGAGGGTAATTTCTTTAGTCAGCAAATGAGCAATAACAGGAAAAGAATTTTTGTCTTGGGATAGTGAGCAGTTGTATAAACATATGATGCAAAGGCTTTTTCAAATAGACATAACACCACCATATGTTCCATCTGAAAACTGCAAAGGGACTTGGGAAAATCAGAATGATTTAAGATCGCCTATACACATCTCTGCCACCACTTGGTTAGCTGAGTCCAAACAACTAAAAGTAAGGAGTGTAGTTAAATGGGGACATGTTGAGACATCATAGTGTGCCCTAGAGATTGTTGGGGTGAGATAAAGAAAGCCATCAAACATCATCAGCAAACTGCTGCTTCCTTTAAGATATGGTGGAGCATGTGCGCTACCTCTGGTCTCTTTTTTTTTTTTTTTTTGACAGGGATCTGACTTTATTTTATTTATTTATTTTTTATTATTTTATTATTCATATGTGCATACATACAAGGCTTGGGTCATTTCTCCCCCTTGCCCCCACCCCCTCCTTGACCACCCACTCTGGTCTCTTGACTACAGTGCTGGTGGAGTGCCTTCCTCCAGATCCCGGCAGGAGCTGCTTACCATGACAATAGACGTTTAGACTGTGGGAGCATATGGATTTGCCCTTCTTCAGGACTTAGCTATGAGAACGAGACAATGCTGCCAGGTGTCAAAAGACCACTAAAGTAAATAGACCCTTCTTCATAAAGGGAAAGCAGCCTGTGAAGCAGACACAATGGAAACAACAGCACCTCAATGGCAAGTACAGGCTGTGTTTGCACAGTGTCAAATCAACCAATCGAAGGGTGAAAAATTTAACACACACAAACGTTTTGTCTATCTAACCTAGCCGGCGTGTGCTTTTTCTTTGCAACTGGAGTGAATAATCATTTGGGGTATCATGTTGGCTCAGCAATAGTGGAAAAATTGGCATCAGAAGAGGAGCCATTGAAATGTCAGTGGTACCAACCTCAGCTGTCCATTCCATAAATGGAGGGGACGTGAGATTGATGTGGGAAGCAAAGTCCATTTCCAGCAGTGAGGATCACAAAGCCACTTTGCTCCCCTGAGCTGGCTTCATTAATCTTGACTTGATCCAATTAATCTGTAAGATGACCAGCAATGATCCTCCGAAAAGTTGTTTGTTCCTCCAGTCAGAGATTCAGATCCCTTCTTATTGTCCAGCTCTTTAATAAAGACTAAAAAACTGAGGACTATTTCTGGCCACAACTAATCGAATTATCCATAAATCTTCAGTTTACTTGGTCTTTACTTAAACTTGCCTCTGTTCCTATCAAGTTTTTTTCTCAGGAATAAAAACAAAATCTGTATCATTTGAAATCATCCATCCATAAACACATAAGTTTATGTGAGTCAAGCCAAGCTGGTCACAATTTTGTCCCTAAAATATGAATGTATTTTCTTGTTTATTTTCCATTCTATATTGCATTTGGTGGTTTGTCAATTTGATGTCTTTCTTCAGTTATGGAAAGCCTCAGAATTGCTTCTTCCCTCAATTCTATGTTTCCTGTAAGGCCTACTCAATGCACAGTGAAACCCCAGGTCTCCTTTGAACCTCTAGAGTCACTGATTCATTCCTTAGGTGTATCCAGCATGCTACTCAACCCACTTAATGAATTTCTTTTTTACCTCAACAGTCACATTTTTCATTTCTAAGAACTTGTAAACTGCCAGGTCTTATTTCTTGAGTGCCTCTTGTAGTTTCATAATCTCTTGTTCACATATCATGCTTATGCAAACTTCCTTTATCTCTCCTAATATTATTAAAAATAATTATTGAGTTCTTTCTATTATTTCTCATTCCTGGGGCATTGAAATTTGCTGTATTGGTGGTCTCTCTTTCATTGGGTTGATCATACTCACACATTGGATAGCTCTTGGTTGTCTTCTGTCATCCTCAGACATTGGTTGTCCAGTGTCAAGGATTCCTTCAATACAGAGTCTGCAAAAGTTGTTGAGAGCAGTTTATTTGAAAGGCATGCCAAGAAACAAGAACAAAGAGGCAGAGAAGTGCTGTAGGCCAGCAGCAAAAGCCACTTTCAGGGAGCATTTGGAGGTTGCTGGGTTCCCCCAGGACCTATGAAAAGCATGTAGGATGCCCCTCAGACTGTGTGCTAAAGGGCTTCCATCTCCCATGAATTGCAGGTTGCCCCTGAGGGTACTAACTGACTCCCTCACACTTTTGACTTGTTTGCCTGTGGGTCAAAGAGATTTCCCTGGTTTTAGAAAAGACTCTGTGGCATAAAGCAGAAAAGACATGTATTTAAGGTAGGACCTGGTCAGTGTGAGTCCAGTCATGCATGAAACTGTACAAGGCAGTTGCACTGAAATTCGAGGTGGATAATAGGATCCAGGTGTGCACTTGTGTGGGACAGTCCTCTCGTGGGCATCCTAAGGTTGTGATCATTCCTGATGTAGTGGTATTTTTGCAAAAGAAGACTTTGGGCAGCCATCTCATCCAAGTCTTTTAGCAGAAGCATTCAGTTTGGCCTGGGAGTGAGGGTTGCCTGACCTCTACCATCTTTTCAGAGTGCCTCTTTTTTATCTCTTCCACAGAAAGTTCTTATTCTTGTTTTTAGGATGACTATGAATACATTATTTTAAAAATACTTTCCATAATATCTTGTGGGAAAGATTTCCACCTGTGCTCAGCTGTCTGCCTAATGTTTAAATTAGTCTTTTCTATTATTTGTCTTAAAGCATCACTCCCAAAATCATAGAAATTCCCCCACGTTACAACAAACTTAAATTTCAAGAATATGCCTACATTTACAATTTCCATAACTACCTGGAAATTGATCTTCTTCTGCTGTCCTCTCGATAGAATTCAAAGGGTTAATTAGTGAATATGGCCACCTGATCTTCTGAAAAAGCCTCACAAAAACTGTCCAGGTTGATCCATTCAAAACATCCCAAACCCAGGCCCATAGAAAGCATCTTCTATTATCATTCTTTTTCCATTACACAAGATTGTTTTAAGTTACCATTGTGTGTGTTAGTCTGCTAGGGCTGCCATAAGAAAGTACCATAGACTGGGTAGATTAAACAACAGAAATTCATTTTCTCACAGTGCTGGAAATTACAAGTTTGACATCAAGGTGAGGGGCAAGGTTGGCTTCCTCTGAGGCTTCTTCTTTGACTCACAGATGGCCATCTTCTCCTGCACCTTCATATGGTCTCCTCATTGAGCATGTCTGTATCTAAATCTTTTCTTATATGAACATCAGTCGTATTGGACTAGGACCCACTCATATGACTCATTAAACACACTATTTTCAAATTCAATCACATTCTGAGGTTTGTGGAGTTAGGGCTTGAACATTTGAACTTGATGGGGGACAAAATTCAGTTCATATGCACATCTATCAGGAATTCTCCGGATTTCATTTCAATGTTGTTCAAATGCAATAAGACATTATTCCAATCCTCATTTCAGTTTAAACAGAAAGAGTTGCCCTTGCCACAGACTTTAAAACCATGGCATTTTTCCCCCTGACTTTTAGTAGAAAAATATTTCTTCTAATAATTCCTTTGAGTGTGCAGAAAGGAACACAAGAACATATAATAAACTGAGAGGAGAAAGTCTTTAGGTCAAATCTACAAACAGTAAAACCTCCTTAATATAGGATAATAATCTGCAACTTTCTGAGACAACAAAACCAAGTTTTGGAATAGCTTTGTTATTTAATTTTAAAAATAATATATACATGTTGCTAAAAATTAATCAAACAGTTCAAAGGGATATAGAGTATAAAGAATGTCTTCTCCCACTTCAACTCTCAGTTCCCAGATGTCCTTCCCAGAGGCAACCACTATTATCTGATTCTTAATTATCACTCCAGAGATATTCTATGGGAATGCCAACATGTATATTAATGCAAATTCTTGCTTTATATTGCTGAGGTATACTTTACATACATTTTATAGTAAGGCTTTTCCACTTATCAGTGTTTGAGATTATTCCATATCACAGGAAGAATCTATGTCTAATTATTTTCAAAGACTGCATAATATTCTGTCGTATGGATGTACAAATAGTTTTTTAGTTAGACCCCACTGATGGACTTTTAAGTCATTTCAACCTTTTGTTCCCATCAATAATGCTATAATGAATAGCCTTCTTTATACACAGATGCAGAAGTACCCTTTCAGGGTAAATTTCTACTGGTGGAATTGCAAGTTCAAATGTTATACATAGCTTTAAATTTAGAAATGTAAGGGGAAATTTCTCTCCAAAGCATTTGCATCCATTCGGAATCCTATCCATAATGTAGGTGAGTTCTTGTTTTCCAACACCTGGTGAATACAGACTGTCATCCAACTTTTGAAGCTGTCAATTTCATGGGCAAGCAGTAGTATACAGTTATTTTTCCAATTTGAATTTCTCTGGTTACGAGCATCTTTTTCTATATGTAAAGACATTGCTGCTATTCCTCATATTCTGTGCCCATTTATTGTTTTTCTTTCTTTAATCACAAAAATAGATTTTTAACAACCATAGGGAAGTATTTATTTATTTAGGTAGTTATTATTTCTAGAACCAGTATCAGATGAACAATGTAGATTCCTAAGTCTGCTTAAGTCTCCTAAGTCTGCTTCAATAAACAAATAACAGGGAATAATGAATGAATCACTAAATAAGGAGTCTCAGTGCTACCACTATTGAAAAACATTTTAATTCTCTGAATAAATGGAGAAATACACCATGTTCATTGATAAAATAATTTAAAGTAGAGGATGTCAGCACCCCCTTAACTCACATACACATGTAATGCATCCCAATAAAAATTCTTTAATGGTTTCAGAATAAAAGTAGACAAATAGCCTAGTCAATTTTGAAAAAGAATAACAGTGAAAAAAGAAGCAATTTATCATAGAATACTAGATCTAAAAAGCTTTAGTAAAAAATATGACAAAAGAGCAAGAGAAAGTTGATTAACAAAACATAAAAGATCTTAGAAAATAGCAAATTGGCATATTGTTTAGAAATATTGTAGGGAAAACTCTTATACTTTGTAGAGAAATAATCTTGAATTTCTACACACAGGATATCCAAAGTGGATGCCCAATGGAATTACTATCTAAATAAGACAGATACAGTTATAAAGCTGATAGAAGAAAATGTTCAGGATACACTTGAAACATTGGGATAAGAAGAGACTTCCTAAAGTAGACACCCAAAGCACAAAATGTACAGGTATCCATAAAATAAAGAGCACTGTAGAAAAGTTGGCAGAAAGATGATAGTTTGAGAAAAAGATAATTGCAACTTCTAAAACCAAGACAAGGTGATTATTTAGAATATGCCACAAACTCCTGCAAATCAGTAAGAAGAAATAGGAAACATAGTAGAAAAATAAGCAAAGGGCATTATCATGCAGTTCACAGCAAGTGAAGCATGAATGGCCATCAGATTGTGGAAGATTAGGTGTCCTAGAAGGCAGAGTAGGCAATGAAAATTATAATGAAGAACTTTATTACATAGTGCTCTACGTAACACCCATGGAGGAAGAGAAGGAAGAAGGAATGGGACAAGGGGAAAGCAGAATGGAGATGCAGTCTCAGTAAAGGACTCAGGGCATCTGGGGTTGTTCCAGAGATGGCATAGTATGGTAGATTGTATATAAAAAATAAGAAAAGAAAAGAAAAATGTTTGCAATAACATCTCTCATACCACACACTTTTCTTATGAGGTTACTATGACACTCCTCCCATGTTAAAAAAGGATCTGTATCTTCTTTCCTTAGAAGTGGGTAGGTGTTTTTCACCATTTCAACTAACAGAGGAAAATGAAAATGATGTGTGTGCATTTCATAGCAGGTCATAGAAGGTGATGCAACTTCTTCTGGTTTGTATGATACTTGTTCCTGAAGTAGTAAGCCACTGTATAAACACAGATTGGCCTGAGGCCACCATGCTCTGAAAAAGTTCAAAGTAGACCACATGGAGATTCCATGATGAGAGAGAGATTAGCTCTAGTCACTCTCTGGCAGAAACCATGTGAAAGAACGTAAGCCCCAATTTCCTTTCTGATCCCTTCCCAAGTTCCTGACTCACAGAAACCTTGCAAAATAATGAAGGGAGGGTTGGTGGAGTGGCTCAAGTGGTAAATCACCTACCCAGCAAGTGTGAGACCCTGAGTTCAAACCCCAGTGCCACCAAAAGCCCAAAATAATAATAATTAAGGGATTCTTGTTCTTTTAAGTCACTAAGCTTTGGGGGTTATTTGATATGCAGGAATAGACAATCAGAACAGAGAGCTCTTCAGAATTATCCTGATTAGAACAAAGGGCTATATATAAAATACCTACACCAACCAAGCATTGAATAACAACTCACCAGAAAGCCAGGAGCCACTCTGGTCAAAGTAGCTTTCTTTAACCAAGGACAATTCCTAAAATGGGCTGTCACATGAAGGTTATTGACCACTAGGACTTCAGGAATAAGTCAGTCTTAAAACAGGATCTGGAGGGCATTTCGCAGAATCCACTAAAATCCGCTACCTGCACCACTTAGGTCTACTCTTTTTCACAAGTTCCACAAGCATCAGAATGCTAGTTTGCCTCTTTCCTTGAAAGAAACCTAACAGAAGAAAGTTAGTAGATGACTCACAGCTTTTCCTCCTGCAGCTTGTCTTAAGACTCCAACTGATTTTCATCCTTCTCCTTCTCTACCATCCATTCTAGATTCCTCCCACTGTCAGGACCTCTCCTGGGGCCTCTGTGACTGCAATGGTTTGAGTGTGATGCCCAAAGCCCATGTGTTGGAGATTTTGTATTCAAATTCACCTATTAATGACATTCTAAGGTAGAGCCCTTGGGAGGTAATTAAAATGAAATGAGGTCATGATGGTGGGGTCCTTATGATGGCATTAGTGACTTTATAAGAAGAAAAGAGACATGATGTCCTCCATCATGTTATGATGCAGCAAAAATGTCCTCACCAGATGGCAAGGAGATGCTGGCACCATGCTACTAGACTTCCCAGTCTCCAGAATTAGGAGTTAAATGAACCTTTGGTCTTTATAAATATAAATACTTGGTCTCAAGTATTTTGTTACAATAGCAGACTACAACAGTGACTTACCTGATGGAGTGACTCAGACCCTCATCATTCACTGAGGAGTCCAACTTCTAGTCACCAAGGCTATTATAGCTGTAACTATTCACAGACATAAAAATAGACAAGGGAGTACCAGGATTCCTAAGCAGATCTTCTGGGTACCAAATAAATTCTTCCTTCCTGTATTCTGTACTAGACACCATCAGATGGTATTATGCGATTTTATGTGGAATTCCTTGTTGGTAGGTCAGATATCCTGTAAACTCTCAGAAAGTGAGGCTGGCAAAGCCTATGAGAAAATAGAAGCGTATGCATCAAGTTTAGTGAAAATGACTTGATGTCCTTTTAAGATGGAGGGTTTCACAATACTCAACTTGCTGTCAAGCAGTTCCTCAAGAAATGGTAGCAAATCAGAAGGAACCAATTTGGTTTTATTTTGTGTGGCTGGAAGCTCAAACTTTTAGCATTGATAGAAGCTCCATCAGCCTTGATGTGTCAGATCCTGAACCAATGGGCCCATACACAGCTTCCATGCTTGCCTCTGTGGCTATTTCATCCATGCTCCCATTGTGATAGCCCTGGGACAACCAATGTCATGTGCTAGTTCATATCACCTGACCAAGGCATTGTGTCAACTTGGTTACACTGTGCTTCTTCCATGGCAGATGCTCTCTGGTGGGTACACTCCAGTTGTTAGATTTCTGTATTTCATGCTCAATCCTCCATGTCAGTGCATATACCTGTATCCCATGTTATGCTGTTCTGTATCTTCTAATCATTGTCTTTCAGGTCCCTAAAGACCTGGCCAAGTCATTTGCTATTGCTGTAAGTCCATATGTACTCAAACCTTGGGAACTTCTTCTACATATGGCCAGGATACCACCCACAACTTAGTCCATTCAAAGGATTTCCCTCACAACTGCATTTTATGACCATCTGTGATTGGACTATGTTATAGCTTCTGTTCCTATTATTTATTGTTACACAACTCAAAGCGTAGTGGCTTAAAACATTTGTTTTCCTCACATATATTAAATTTGAGCAGGACTCAGTGGGAACAGCTTGCCTCTGCTCCATGTAACAGGTGGGACAGCTGACAGCTGGGGGTGGAATCATTACAAGGCTTGCTTGCTTATGTCTACTGGGTAAAGCTATCTGTTCATTGGGACCTCAGCTGTTGCTGAAAGACCTACACATGCCTTTTAATATGGCTATTTAGCTTTTATCAAAGCTTGGTGGCTTGGTTCCAAGCACAAGCATCTCAAGAGGAACACAGGGCCAGTAGGGAAATACAGCATCTTATGATGTAGCCATAGGAATCGGTCAGTGTTAAAAGTGTGAGGTCAGGGAGAAGCACTAGTGTAACTGTGTGGACAACATGGAACCTGCCTGTGCAACTTATTTTTGCTTTCCAGTCCTACTTGAGCTGGATCCCAGATCTGTCATTTCCATCTTACTGTGGATAACTGCTCTGCTTGCCCAAACTTTATGACACAGTAGGTCTGATAGAGTCTACCTTATGTTGAGAAGTTTTGATCACATGTTCACTCGAAGACCATGGTCAGTGTATTAGTTGCTTTTACATCACTGACAAAATACTTGAGAGGACAATTTAAAAGGGAGGAATTATTTATTTTAACTCAAAGTTTCAAAGATTCCAGTCCACAGTCCTTGGTTCCACTAATTCTGGGTCCATGGTGAGGGAGAATGCAATGGCAGCAGGAGCATGTGGATGGAAAGGCTGTTTACCTCAGGGCAGGAAGGAAGTAGAGGGTGAGGAAAGGACTGGAGACCAGGTACAACCTTCAAAGACATGGCCCCCAGTGACCAAGTTCCTTCAACTAGACCCTTCCTCCTAAAATTTCCAGAACCTTCGAAAAAATAGCACCACTAGCCAGGGACCAAGCATTCAACACATGAGCCTGTGAGAAACGCTTCATTTCATACCGTAACAGTCAGGTGCTCCACCTCTATCAGGCCCCAGTGATTAGTCACAGCTAATTTTTGAACGGCACATTTTTAAATTGAAGCAAGGGTTGTACATAATTCTTGGGTATAGTGTGATATTTGGATACATGTATACAATGTATAACGATTGAATCAGGATAACTAACATTACCCTCTCCTTCAACATTCATCATTTCTTTGTATTGGAAGCTTCCAACTCTTCTCTCCTGGTTCTTTATAAAATCTACAACAATCGTTGTGAACTATCATCACCCTGCTGTGCTATATATAGTGTTATCTGTCTTCACCTGTTGATGGACTCTTTGGTTGATTCTATAGCTTGGCTATTGTGAATAGTGCTGCAATAAACACTGGAGAGCAGGTATTGCTTCAATATACTGATTTAATTTCCTTTGGACATATACCTAATAGTGGGATAGCTGGCTAATACGGTAGTTGTAGTTTAAGGTAACTTCACGCTGTCTTCCATAATGGGTATACTAATTTATATTCCTACCAACACTATATATGAATTCTCTTTTCTCTGCATCCTCAAGAATGACATTTAATTATTTATTATAGATAGCATGCCCTACAATTCTAGGGCTTTCAAAAAACACACACAGCATCTTTTCCTTCCTTAGATACCTCTAATATTACAAGATCTTCTGAGTCCTGCATCCCATTTGGCAAGGTTGTTATCCTAGTGTCCTAGACATGCTATGAAATTTATTCCTGCTTAGGGCCCTATGCAAAGCTGACAGTCTTTCATGTAGAATATACTGACAGCAAAACCCAAAAGAAGAACACTGCACTTTTTTCTTTGTGGTGGGAGGTATGAGGTGAAATAATTTGTTGTTGCTTTTCTGGTATGGAAAATGCCAGTATGCTTCAGAACTCTGGTTTCCTAAATTTCACTAATGTGGTTAATCCCTGAGTCTTCATGGCATTCATCCCATACTCTCTTAACTACATGTGTTTTATGGGGTTTTCCAGTATAGTTGTTACTTCTCGCTACATCTAGTCAAGTGAGAATAATACCAGTAAACTACACTCGGTTGTATCTGAAGTAGTCTCATGTCATCCTTCAGGTTCCACCTGCCTTTTGTGGGTGACAAACTTGTGCATTAAGTTGAGATATGATGTAGAGTATCTCTGAATTATTTAGGTCCGTAACAGAGACACTATTTTCTTCTATCCCACATCTACTTATGTTGGTGGGGTAGACACGGTTTCAGAACTTAGCTTTCCTCACTGGGATATCTCTTACCTCACAGAAAAAGAAACCAGCATGGGATTCTGCCAGTGAAATGGCCACAGAATGTGTCTGTGTTCCTTACGTGATTTTTAACTCAGACCAAAAGTCCATTTCTTACTTAGTTTCCTTGTGTTCCTTCAGCAAGGAGGCCAGAATGACTTCAAATCTCCTCAAGGGAGCCCATTTCCACATAGACTCCACATAACATTGTGGGATTCTTCATCCTGGGAATCTGGATTTTCCTCTAGTTTAGCCAGTTTCAGAAAAGATTTAAGAAATGAGACAAAAAGATTATTTATGTGCACTAGTCCTTAATGTCCTAATCAATCTTCCTTAATTTCTTTTTCTTTCATAGATTGAGGAGTCCTCTTGTTGACTTCTCTTCTAACTTTCCCTTTGACATCTCCAAAATTTACTAATTTTGTTTTTACTAATCATCTCCAAAATTCTCTGCATATCCTGGTTCTCTGACTGCCACTTGGACCTGTCAATCAGATCATCTGTTTGCTGCATTAACCATGCTTAACTTGTTTCTAATGGTTAAATGCAGATACTTCAGTGTCCATGACCCAGGCATCTTATTCCTCTATTATTTTGAGATTTTATTATCAGTGAGTCCAATTCTGTAATGTTATTTTGGTGATCTATTTGTTCAAAGTAACACAAAACAACAATCATTTTATTATATCCAAGATATTGAGTCAGGCATGGTGTTTCATGCTTATAATCCCAGCTAACAGAGAAGCAGAGATAGGAAGATAGCGGTGTGATGCTGGTCTGGGCAAAAGCATGAGACCTTATCTAAAAACAAACTAAACGAAAGAAGGTTGATGGTGGGACTTGAGTGGTAGATCTCTTGTCTCAAAAGCACAAGGCTCTGAATTCAAATCCCTAGTGTTGTCAAAAAAAAGATATTGTTAGGTAACAATTTGGACAGGGCTCAGCTAGTCAATTCTTCTGTTCCAAACAGCATCCACAGGGTCACTCAGAGTCACTCAGTGGCTGTTAGACACATCCAAGGGTATAAGACGGCATCACGCACAGGCATATAGCCACAGTAGGGATGAATGTTACCTATTCTCTATATTGTCTCAGGGAGTTAGTTCTCTGGCAAAGTAGTTAGAATTCTTAATCTTTGGCTCAAGACTCTTAAGAGGCCCAGGAAAAATCTGCAAGGTTTCTATGAGCTAGATTTTAACATCCCAGACCTTCATTTCCTCTATATTCTAATGGTCAAGCAAGTACTAAGACCAGTCCAGATACAGAAGAAAGAGAATTAGGCTCTTAATCAGTGGAGGAGTAGAGTATTTGAGGCCAATTGTAATATACCATAAATGGCATCTTTTACTATTAATCTTAATTAGAAAAGAAGTCCACTTTGGGGTGACAATTTTCAATGAATCTTTCAAGTTTCTGCACATCTTTTAAGTGAATGACTAACTGCCTTTGTGCAGATTATCTTTCTGAGGATGTTTGTATGCCAAACAGCCTTGGAAGATAGAAATAATGTCTGTCTCTCTGTCTCTAAGGCAAACATCTACCAGGCTTACTGCCCATTAAAAAAGAGGACTCTTAAGCTCAGATATCCTCTCCTGTAATGTGACCCGCTCTTGGTGCATGTATCACTTGGTCCTCTTTGTTTTGCCCTGAGGGAAATGGAGCTTGAGAAGCTGGTGCAAATGCTAATACTCTCACTGTCACCATAACTGTGAACAGTATCGTCCTTTTTCTCTGACCCAGGCATCTTTTACCATCTGTAAGTGCCCACTACACTATGGTAGGCTAATTTGTTAGCTTGTACATAGAGTAAAATCTCAGATCCCTTAAAGTTCTTAAACCATTATTGAGCTTTTCAGAGATACAGGTACCCTTCTCAACTGCACATTCCTTATTTCTTTGGTGTATGGAATGTTTTCCGGGCCCAACAGTTAGGCTTTCATATTTTATAGAGAGCACTGCAGCAACTTCTCTGATTTTTAATCTTCTGTGGCAATTCTAGTGCTTAGACTTCAGGTAGTCTGGGTCAGTATTCTCTCTAAGTTCCTCAGAGACATCTTAGCAAAGCATCAGAGCCATCATTCGAGTCTTGGCCACGTCCAATTGTCAAGAGAACATTCCCATGTTATTATGTCTCCCTTATTCAAGCCTATGTTCTGATTTCCCAATCCAGCATTCTCAGAAGCCAGTCCCATGTGAACTCTGTCAGTTTCTTCTGGCATGTGTTGACTAGAGTCCACATTTTTCCTTCATGATATGGTTCCTTTCTTTCCTACATAAGTCCAGTATTTTGCCAGTTGGATCATTTTATAACTTTGTCCTAGTCATTGTTCTGTAGCCTGTAGGAGAGTTAGAGGAAAATCCTAATGGGAAACTGTTCCCTTGCAAGATAATCTCCAGGTAGAGAGAATGCCAGCATTTCACATCAAAGAGTAGGTCACTTCAAGATTTTCAAGTGTATCTGCCAAAATAATTTAAGGATCCTATTCTTCCTCAAATTGTGCCATAGTGTTGGCATAGTAAGCCTGTTTTGGTTGAGAATTAAACTTCCCTGGAGTTTCTTCCTCCTTATGTTTGAGTCCTGGGCCTTGGCTTTGGCCTCTTCTGCTCCCCAATAGCCAAGAAGGCCTTCCCATGTTATTATTATTCCCATGTTGATTCCAGGCCTAGCTTTAGATCATCAGTCTTCACCATTCATTATCACTTTCTAAAGCATTAATTTCCCCTAGCAATGACCATCAAATTTCATTGATTGTATGATTACTACTTCCTCTATTTCTTAACTGTTGGATTCATTGCAGCCAATAGTGTACTTTCTTTCACTGGAACAGTGTTTCTATGACAGATGAAAGCTCTAACAATTTTCTGCTACCTTTTGCAGGAGCTATCCCTGATCCACCTACCATCAGTGCAGGATCTTCACTGCTTGCCAGCCAGAGTGAAGTATTTTTCCAAATACCTCACTCTTTTTTTATTTTATTTTATTATTCATATGTGCATACAAGACTTGGATCATTTCTCCCTCCTGCCCCCAGCCCCTCCCTTACCACCCACTCCGCCCCCTCCTCTCCCCTCTACCCCCTCAATACCCAGCAGAAACTATTTTGCCCTTATTTCTAATTTTGTCGTAGAGAGAGTATAAGCCATAATAGGAAGGAACAAGGGTTTTTGTTGGTTGAGATAAGGATAGCTATACAGGGAGTTGACTCACATTAATTTCCTGTGCGTGTGTGTTACCTTCTAGGTTAATTCTTTTTGATCTCACCTTTTCTCTAGTTCCTGGTCCCCTTTTCCTATTGGCCTCAGTTGCTTTTAAGGTATCTGCTTTAGTTTCTCTGCATTAAGGGCAACAAATGCTAACTAATTTTTTAGGTGTCTTACCTATCCTCACCCCTCCCTTGTGTGCTAAAGCTTTTATCATGTGCTCAAAGTCCAATCCCCTTGTTGTGTTTGCCCTTGATCTAATGTCCACATATGAGGGAGAGCATACTGATTTTTGGTCTTTTGGGCCAGGCTAACCTCACTCAGAATGATGTTCTCCAATTTCATCCATTTACCAGCGAATGATAACATTTCGTTCTTCTTCATGGCTGCATAAAATTCCATTGTGTATAGATACCACATTTTCTTAATCCATTCGTCAGTGGTGGGGCATCTTGGCTGTTTCCATAACTTGGCTATTGTGAATAGTGCCGCAGTAAACATGGGTGTGCAGGTGCCTCTGGAGTAACCTGTGTCACGGTCTTTTGGGTATATCCCCAAGAGTGGCCAAATACCTCACTCTTGACACTGACTCAAAATGGCAAATTCTAAGATGGAGATTAGCAGGAACAAAGTTTATTAGAGAGTGTTCTCAAATTGAACACGTGTGAAAGAAAGAGAGGAAGCAGTATTGGATAGAGGAGAAGGTGGGTTACAATGCAGTCTAAATGAAAGCTTCATCTTTCCCCACAGAGAACCCTATAGGCAAGACGGTCCTTCTAAATTGTCTCAAGTTAGGATGAGGGGCAGGAAGGGGTGAGATAAACTTGTCATTGCACGTAGATTTGCATGTGTTGATTGGACAAGGAAGTTCTCTTCCCCAAGGGCTGTTCCTGGAGAAGGTTGGCAGTAGAGAATAATCAGCTGCTAGTAGAGTAAGTCCATTCCTGAAGGAGGATCTGGGAAACACTTCATAGTACCCACTACACAATACAGGAAAAGTATGTCAATTGGAAAATACAAAATTAAACCAGTAGCCATTCTTACAGCCATCAGAGTGTCAGAGATATGGGGAAACAGGAATCTTCATGTACTAGTGATAGGAATATAAACAAGTACAGATATTTTAGAAGTAATCTGAGAAATCTTAAGAAAATTAGGTAAGCATGCCCTTGCAATACTAGAAAAGGTCTCACACAGGTCTGCAAAATTACTTGAATCAAGACACTCATTACTGTTGTGGTGGTAAAGAAATGAACTAGGTGTACATTATAAGAAGAAAAACATAGCCACAAGATAGTGATTGCAATTGTAGAATTCTATGAAGCCTCTGGAAGCAACAAACTAGATATACATACGGAAACATGAAAGATGTGAAAACAATAGGATTGAGTGAAAAGATGTTTAAAAGAGGCAAAGTCTATTGTATATTACCATTTATGTAAATGAAAACCACAGAACACACCGCACATTCGCACATTCAAGGATATGTATCACACATACGACAGGGAGTAGTACAGTGAAGAGGGGTAGGGTAATGGGAATAGGAAATTAAATAATGATGGAAAATGATTAAATAAAGAGGGATTTTGCATGGACCAATGATAAATTCAACCTTTTATACATGCGGTCCAAAATGAGAACATTAATAAATACATTCATCAATTTGGTGTAACTTTGCTTTTATATAAGTTATTCTCCCTCCTCTGTTCAATAAGGTCTAAGGTATCTTAGACCTCAGCCAAAGCAAGTTACAAAGAGATTTTAAAAGAAACATGAGCATTACACTCTTCTCTCCCCAACCACCCAACAAGGTGACACATTTTTTAATCCATATGGTGGTTCCCTGAGATTCTCTTCTGATTTATGAATCATCTTTATTATACTCACTCCAAACCCCTCTTTTTCATGTTTATACCAACACACATATGTTAAGGAAGGGAGTTTAACCCATTCTGGTTAGCTCCCCAAGATTATTAACTGGAAAGAGCATATTTGAATCATACACTCAGCCTAATAAGAGCCTTCAAACTAGTAGGAATTAGAAAACATTGTCCCCTTTTCAAGGACCAAGCCCAATAGAGATTCTCATGAAAATTCCCAAGCTCTGTTATGGTTTGGATATGAAGTGTCTTTGAAAGTGGCTCATGTGTTGAATGCTTGGTCCCCTGCTGGTAGCACTATTTTGGAAGGTTCTGGAAACTTTAGGAGATGATGCTTAGCTACAGGAAGTAGGTCACTAGGGCCAAGCCTTTGAAGTTCTACTGAGACTGGAAGTTAGGAGGCAGGGACTTGCTAGGCAGGTTAGGGAAAGGGGGCTCAATGGAATGTACTGTTTGACCTAGGCAAGATAAGGACGATGTAAAATGTCTGTGAAACCACTCCAAGCACCTGGGAACTGCTTCAGCCCACAGACCACACATGACCACACATGACCATTCAGAAAAGTGTACATATTGGGTGATTCTAATGAGCCACTGGCATTGGGACAGTGGGTTCCCCTTTAACCTGAGGGCATCTAGTGGTTGACACACAGTGGGTGATTTGAATAAGCCAATGGTAATAGGACATGGTGGGCTTCCCTTTATCTGGGAAAAATCATTTTAAAACCCCTAGCCAAAGGGTGGCTCAGCCTCTCTGAGACCCTTCCCATTCTGGGGCTTTTCTTCTCTTTTCTTCCTCTCTGCTTAACAAAGCTCTGCTCTTTTGCTCACCCCCTTGTCCATGATTTTCATTCTTCAAAACTGTAAGACAAAGACTCCAGCTCAGACAGAGTACATCTGTATCACTAGCTGGTCTCTTCCTGTCTCTCTCTCTGGCCCCTGTCCGTCATGAGACAAGTAGCCTCTGCCACATGCTTCTGCCACCATGATGTACTGCTTCACCACAGGCCCAGAATGAATGAATCCCAGGACTATGGATTGAAACCTCTAAAACTCTGAGCCAGAATGAATCTTTCATCTTTTTAGATGGTTCTCTCAGGTATTTTGATCACAGCAATGAAAAGCTGACTAACACAGACTCCCATGGCACTTTCCTAGCTCATTTTCTGAGCTGCTCTCTCTGCATCTCCCAGGTTGGTGGTCTCCAAGATAACTCAAGGATGCAAGAACAAAATATTCTTTTTTCACTTAGCTTATATCTCTTTCAAAAAAGAAAAAGGCCCATATTTGTATATACTTTGTATTTGCTATGCTATATTGCTACTGTGACACAGATGTATAACTTACGATACACAAATGTACATATATTAGGAAAGCATGCTCAAACAATTTTACTGATAGAAGATCCAAAAGATCTGATACCTCTGCCCTTGGCCCTACAAGATTAGGCTTGCCTTGTTCTCCAACCCAAGTGGTCAAAGATCTTCTACTTGCTCTGACAACAAAAATTTTAAGACTTTTTATTGTTTCTCTTTGCCTTGGTTCTATGTCTGTGAGGTCATCCCTGTGTTTGGTGCATGATCACTTCCCGCTATTATTAAAGTCTTTGTCTCTTCTCCTCAACGAAAGGCTTCTGGTTCTCTGTGTTCCTTATGAACCTACCATGGACTGCCCAACCTCATTTGGGGGTTGGCCTCAGATCACCATCTGTGGAAGGCAGATGGAGGCGAGCTCAGATCTGTCTTAATGTTCTTCTGCACCTACCAGCTTCCTTCTTACTTCTATGCCCATTTTATTTGTCCACTCAATGTTTCCAAAAGGAAAAATACTATGAATTTTTTCTGAAGGAAATGTCCATTCCACTATTCTACATACTCTCACCTTTCTAGATTTTATAGATGCTAACATTTTTATTATGATGTGCTAACTTATCTTCTTCAGGACATCATAATCAGAATATAACTAGAGTACTGATGCACATATATAATAAGGGAGATTCTATTTCTAATATTTAAAGAAGGGAAAAGGAAGAAAAATCTAAATAATATAAAAACCTATAAAAATCAGGACCAAGTGTCACAGATTGAATCAAAGTACTAAAAATAAATGCTTAGTAGGAGTAAGAAACTGGAGAATCTGAACATGGTGCTTATCATAATAGGTGTTCAATAAATATTGATTATTTCTGATTGAACATTATTCATCCAAAGCAGAAAAATAATCTTTTCCTTCTACATTGCTTCTGAATGTATTTTCATTTTTTAAAAAATCCATAAATGTGTCTCCTATGATTTTCTTATAATTAGTTCCAGAGCACATAGAAAATCAGGTTATGTGAATTGAACACCTTCCCACCTGAGCAGTGAGAGATGAATTTTGGAGGTAAGTATAGGCAGTGTATCCATATGGCTTGAAAAAGCCATTTCATTTATTGTGGAAATTGGGACACTTTTGAGAGTAAAAGGGGACAGTATTAATAAACACAATAGGATAACAGGTGTGATAGGGTCATCCCAGGAAAACAGGACATGGTATGGTCATCTTATCTGTGACCTGCCAAACAGAAGACAACAGTGATTTGGGTCCAAACAGGCACCTCCCCATCTACCTAGTTTCTCATTATATGACTCGTTATCAGCCTGTCAATGATAGACCCAGTACTTAATAGCTAGTCAACATCAAGTGAAAAAAATTAACTTACATAAATCACTGAAGTTGTTTATGCTACATTTTTTAAAATTTGTAATCAGAATTGGGTTCTAAGCAGTTTCTTCTTCTTTAAGTCAGTCATCCACTTTATTACCTGATCCTATTACTAAATTTTGCAATCACTTGTCAAGGTTTCTTTTCTTAACCACATTCACTTTAGAGACTAGTGACCACTTACTAGTTTTCAACCCACTGAGTTTCCCATTTTCCAAAACCAAATTCCTCCCTTACCCTGCCTGGTTTCTTTCCTTCCTCTCTGGACCTCCATCATAGCCAATTCTTTCTCCATCTATTCCTTCTTTTCTCAGTTTATACACTGGGAAGACTCACTGACTCTCTTGCTTCCACTGCCATCTACTTAGAGCTGACTCTTAAGTTTTCATCTCTGCCCAGACTTCAATATTTCCTTATGTTCCAGACCTGTATGATTGACTGTCATTGGACTTTTCCACTGAAATGACTTCCAAGAGACCCTAAAGTTAAATAAAGTTCAATGTGTTCAAATCTTTATTCATCACCTCCATGATGCCCCAATCTATTTCTGCTCAATAAACACCACCACCATGAGAGCAAAGAGTCATGCCTACCCTGAATCCTCACTCCTTTATTCTTCTCACACATTGGGCCATCAGGACCTGTCAATTCTACCTTCCCGATGTCCTTTTGTGTCCATCTCCCTCATTACCATTTTAACTAAACCGTTACCATTCCCAGGCTCTCCAGCATCTCTCCACCTCCAGACTTTCCTCTCTCTTTCTCATTTATGTAGCAAGAATGATTTCTAGCCACACAAATTGGATTAGTTTACTTTTCTGCTTAAAATTATTCCCTGGCTTTTAGATGTAGCTCAAACCACATGAGTAGAATATCATCTACTATCTGACCCTGCCTCCTTCTCCAGACTCTTCTCAGACCTTGTCCTTGTTGCACTCCTTGTTAGATTTGCCTGGTTCAACCGGGTTCTCGTTGGCTTCTGAGCTTTACCACATTCTATTACTGCTGCTTACTTCCTGCTTCATCTAGCTGACTCCTCCTCCTGCTGCCTCAAACATCACTTCCTCAACAGCTATATTAGGTTTCTTTCTGTGTGCTTCATTTTATTAGGTTGAAACACGTGAAATTACTTTGTTACAAGTTAATAATAGTCAAATAAAAGGAAATTCATATAGTTCAAACTAATGCTTAGATCTGCTAGACTGAAAATTCCCTGAGGGTAGGGACTTTCATCCCATTTTGTATCACCTCACACAATTTCTGGCCCATGGTAATTATTTAATTGATATTTATTGAATGAATGAACAAATTGTTAACCACATTTGCTTGAAATGGGCCATCATTTTAATTGGCCTAATTAAAACTGTAACAATTTTCTTTTTAATATTAATATATTTTTTCTGTTGCACCAGTACTTACCCACTTGATCTAGTTTGATTAAATACTGAACAAATATGTTATGAGTTTTTAGCAGATTGCAATTATATGAACCAATAAGCAGCATTTTGGTTTACGGACCAAAAACCCAAAGTCTTTTTGTAAAGGTCACTACTCTTTATGAAAAGGAAAGAAGGCAAAGAATCCAGGGAAAGTTGGACTCACAAAATGCAATAAACTCTGAAATTGCGTAGCTCCTACAGAAATTCTTATAAGTGACACCTTTGAAGATGTGACTCCTGAAGTCACTGAAAAAGACCTAAAGAATGGGGAACTTGCAGTAAGTATCATTCAACACGTCTCTCACTTTGAATATTAGATGGCCTCTTGAAAGATGAATGTGGGCGCTAGCACTTTGCTAATTCCCATTAACTATGGAATCCTTAGTGAGTTGCTGCATTAATGAGGAAGTCGCTGCCTATACAGTGCCTGCAAACAGAGGGGGATGTCTTCTGACAAGCATAGTCCTGCTTTAATTATTTATGATCATACACACAGCATAGGAGAGCTCACAAATATTTTATATGAGTAACGAAGTTTCAGTAATAATAGCCTTCACTCCATCTTGCTGCTGTTAAAGCTTACAGAGGAGCAGGGTGAGAATTTAAGGTTTTTGTGGATTCGTCAACTGGGAATTAGCAGGATTCCCTAGGATAGAGTTCTAAATAATACAATGAAAATAAATATCTACAAGTACGATTCTTATTCTTTCAAGCTCTTTTAATAGCCCTCAGAAGACCCTAGATGAACCACAAGGAAAATGATAAGAAATGAAGCAGCTAATGATAACAATAATTACGATAATAATATTGCTTATATAATAACACTTTATGGATATGTCTGCACAAACATGTGAGATCAACGTTGAGACAATTTCTAAATAATTCAGAACAAATAGCTTGTAAGTACAGGCAAAGAGAGGTTGGGAAGAAGAGAGCTCATTTGGTCAGAATCCTCCAGCCTATGTTGGTCAAATTTGCTGAATGATTTATTATATCTTGCCTTTAAAATTACAACTCCACTTTTTAATCCCAATTCTGCACATAATTTACTTTTGACTGGGACTAAATCCTTTAATCTCTCTGAGAATAAACCTCTTTATGTTCAGTACAGCTCAGTCTTGTTCAGACTATTTGCAACATCTTTTTCGACCCTGGTATTTTTGATTCTGTGACATTCAAGAGTATAGATTCGCTGTCAATTACTCTTTCCAGAATAATTTATGAAGCAGTACCTACTCTATAAGAAGGACCAAGGAGAAGTTCATTCATAGAGTTGTCTGATGACAGTATTAAGTGTTCATGACAAAACCCTTCTTCTTTTCCAGTCTTCTAACCCTCTACTTTAGACACACATGGATTCAGAACCATCCATGGTTTTTTGCTTGTCATTTGTTTTCATCAGGAGTATGAAGAAATGTGAAAGGATTTATATGGTGATTTCAGGTCCAGGAAGACTTGAAGGATAAAGTATAAGATATGATCCTCTCCCATCCCCCACTCTTTCTTTTTTTGGCACGGGGATTGAACTCAGGTCCTTGCACGTGTTAAGCAAACATTTTTGAGCCACATCTCTAGACCTTTGACTTTTAGTTTTTCAGGCAGTCTAGTAACTTAGCCTGGGCTGGCCTCAGAGAGCAATCTTCCTGTCTCCACCTCCCGAGTAGCTGGGATTGCACGGGTGTGAGCCATCACACCTGGCCCTTTCTGCAGCTTTAGTAAGACATCATTGATAAATAAAAATTACATATTTAAGGTGTAAAACTTGACGTTTTGCTACATGTGGAATACTTACCAGTCAAGCTAATTAACATATCCAACACTCACATAGCTGCCATTTTTCTTTCTGTTTCCCTTTTGAGAAAAAGTAATTTTGCATGTTGTAAGAATGCTTAAGACCTACCCTCTCAGGAAATTTCAAGTATGTGATACAGCCACCATGCTGCCTATTAGATCTCTAGCACATCCTCATCATCTTGCATAACTTTTTTTGTCTTTTTTTTTTTTTTTTTGGTGGTAGTGCTGGGATCAAACCCAGTGCCTCACGCTCATGCATGCTAAGCAAGTGCTTGACCACTGAGCTACATCCCAGCTCTCATCTTGCATAACTTTACCTTAGTATTCTTTGCCAACATCTCTCCATTCCCACTTCCCCTAGCCTCTGGCAACCACCTTTCTACTGTCTGCTTCTATGGTTTTGACATTTTTTTAGATTCAATTTATGAGTAAAAGCATGTAATATTTATTTCTATATTTCTGGTTTATTTTACTTAGTATAATATCCTCCAGGTCCAGCCATGTTGCCACAAATGACAGGATTTCCTTCTCTTTTGAGGTTGAATGGTACTCCATTGTGTATATATACCACATTTTCATCCATTGATAGATATTTAGGTTGTTTCTATTTCTTGACAATTGTGAAAAATGCTGTGACAAATGCCTCAGTGCAGATATTTCTTTGAGATCCTGAGTTCACCTCTTTTGGCTATATACCCAGTAATGGAATTGCTGGATCCTATGGCAGTTCTATTTGTATGTCCCTCTTTCTTCAATGCTCATATGAAGCCTTACTCATCTTGGCCCTCAGAGCCACAATGAGTTTCTCATCTAGCATCAGGTCCAAAGGCAGCTTCCTCTACTCACCGAGCTAAATAAAGAGCATCTAGGAGCAGAAGGGTTCCTATTACTCAACAAGTAGAAGTGAAAAGACCCCACTGGCCAAGGCAAAGGGCCTTGCTGTCATTAACTTGGAAGAATAAAAAGTGAACCAAAGACTCCATTGGGTCATAAGATAGCATAAAATGGCTACATTAAGCAATCTTCAAAATCTAGTAAGGATGGCCATTTTGAGCTATTCAAATAAAAGAACAAATAACAGTTGAGCTTGGGCAATAAAATGAGTGGAAAACACTGAGGAAGAAAAAGACATTGTAAAGTCTTGGATCTGCCAGGTTCAATTTTTCATTAATATCACAGCCTTATGCAACCAATCCAAGAAAAGGAGAGGAAAAAACGCACTGATCTCAGAAAAATTCACTGCCCTGGGTTATGTGTTTGACCTTCACACAGATAAAGAATTACACATTAATAAAAAGGTTTTATATATTGTTTGGTTGTCTACTTTCTTTTGCCAGAAAAATTGTATGTGAGAATCCATAGTCTTATTTATAGAGGAATTTAGGACTCAAATCAATACTTTAATTTCTGCTCTTTCTTCTATTGCCTAACACTTTCATTAATATTAAGAACACACTGGCAATTTAAAAAATGATTGTCCTAGTATTCAACAGATATTAATTGAAAGTTTATTATGAGTCAGGCCCAATTCTGAAGTGTGGAATGCATGGACAACATAAACATGGTCTCTCACCTATCGTAGCTCACAGTCTATGGGAAGACAGACAAGAAACAAATAAACCCAAAAAGTAAACATATAATTGTAATTAAAAACCAAAAACCTGGGTTTTCTGAAAGAGTATAACAGGGACAGGGGTAGGGAGCATCTAATTAAGGGAAGACTTCCCTGAGGAAGTGACGGTTGATCTGAGACCTTAGGGATAAGAAGGCGTTAGTAGGGGAGTCATAATTAGGACACATGTGAATTACCAACCAGGCTGGCATCTGAAAACTCCCTGAATATGGAGAGAAGTGCCTTTGTGTGCAAAGGGAGATTTACACTTTCAAAAAGTTGTTTTGTTTATGAAAATAAAGTGAATGCTTGGTGATTTTCAGGCAAACACGTACTGATGAGGGGGAGTAATGCTGATTGAAACTGAAGTCTAGTCTGTTGTCAAGGTCAAAGAACTCATCTCTGAGTTATAAACTAAGGCCTTCATCTAGATATTTGTCTGATTTTCGTGCTTAGTTTTAAAATCTAAAGGTCTCCGAAGACTTTCACAGCCTTCTTTAGCAGTCTACTCTAATCCTGAACAACCCTCGGTTCAAATAGTGTTGCTTTAGAACAAACTTACTGGGCTTTCTTTTAGTGTGTCTTCAATACGACTATCTGTGTGTATACATTTATTTACATGATAAAATGCAATCATCACTACAAATGCAATTGCAAAAGACTTTTCGATATTTTTGAAAACTATTAGCAAAATTTTCCTTCTCCCTTTTCTATGATATATTATATTATATTATATTTCCTCATGAGTATAGAAAGCTATTTTAGAGTATTTTCCCAGCTTCTGTCTCAGTCTTCATTATTAGGAAATTAGCATTATATGAATATATATGGTGGACATATATTATATATGTACTACATATTATCCATTTATTTGCATATATGTATCAATATACACATATATAACAATAGTTCAAAAATAAGACACTGAGATTGTTAATAAGCAATTAGTTCACATTTTGACCTGAGAAATAGGTACAAACAATTGTCATATCCTACACATATCCCCATAACAAAGCCATCTGTCATGAGTGACAACATTACTGCCTCTCCTTGATCCTTTCCCAAGACTGTTCTTTCTGCATTCTCTTCCCCCCCTCCCCCCGCCCACCACCTGGCCTACTGCACACTTACACTGCTAGGGCTGCACGTTTATATGCCTAGTCTGGACCTTCTGGTAAACTCCTTTCCTCTTTTTACGCATTGCCACCACACACTCTCCACATTAACATTTCCTCCTGCATTTATTCATTATCCCTTCAAAATCTCTCTCATTTAAAACCAAATTCTTCACCTGAAAAACAGTAAACAAAGCAGAGTTGTTGAAATGCAATATGGTTCTGATATGATTATATAATGGTGTATATATTGTGCTTGTAATTTTCCTGTATTTGTACGTCTGTTCAATTTCCACCTCGTTTTTCTGTTACCATATCTATGCAACATGCTCATAAAAGCTGTCAAAACAACATGACATATAAACTCAGAACAGGTTCAATGAACTGTTTCAGCTGCTTTTTCTTCTCATTTCCTTCCACTCGCTTCAGGAATCCTTGGGCTTTGACAGTGGGAATTGCAAAACCCTCAGGGCAAGTCCCTTTGTGGCTCATTCTGCATCTTATTTAGAGCTGGTATCTAGAGGCTGTAAGTAAATCTGAACAGGCCAGTGTCACAGGAGCTCTGGTGACTCACAACATCATTCAAATTTGTCAATATTCTCCCTAACTTCACCAGAATAATGTGTCAGCCATCAGGACTAACATGGCAGGCAGAGCAGGTCTGCAACACCAGGGTTCAGTCCCAGGCGCCAGCATGCGAAGAACGTAATGAGCCCAAATTTGAGGCTCAGTGAACTACTCTCCATTCTTCACTCAGAAGAAAAGAAAAAAACTTCAAGTGCAGAGGGGTGGACTCAAGTTAGACCAAAGATAAATCCCGAGAGAACATGGGTTACTAACACTAGAATATGTTACCCAAGGAAGCAGAAGAATGTTTTCCCTAGTGGCTATTGGTTTATTTTTCTAAAGTACATTTTCTCCAGCGTCTGGACCCCCTGACAGATGGTCCTACTTGAATCCAGGAAAACAAGCTGGATGACCTTTGATGTATACCTGGTTTGCTCAGGTCTCTCCTTAAATGTCACTTTTGTTGAGAGAACTTTCCCCCCAACCCATTCTAATTGGATTTCCCCTCTTTGGCTTTCTCTTCTTACCCTGTTATTTTCCTTTCCTTCTCTTTTAGCAACTTGGTTTGTTTACTTGTTTTTTGTCTTTGCAGAGCCAGTTGTTAAACACTTGCCAGCACACCACCACTGCTCATTGTTCTTCCTGCTTCTGCTTTTGCTCCCACATAAGCCAAACTGATCTTTTAAACACTTGAATTGGCTCAAGCCATCCCTTTGCTCAAAACATCCAGTGGTTTCTCAGCTTCCTTAGCTACAAACCAAAATTCTTACCACGGCCATTAAGTCCCCATACCATCTGCCAAGCTCCACGCCCTGTGCACTGTTCTCATCCTATTCTCTTCCCCGCCCTGCTGGTCCTCAAACTTACCAAGTGTGCTCCAGCCTCAGGGTCCTTGCAGTGGTTTCTCTGTGCCTGGAAACCTCTCCCCCACACAAAAGGAAGCTTGGCACCTCTCTTACTCATGCACTATGTTCCCTTCTGCACACGTCAGCTGCTCAGAGCACCCCACCACACCATGGGGCTCTCCACTCCAATTTACCTGCCTTATTTTTTCCCATGGCATGCTCCACTGTTTTTGTTTAATTGACAGACAACATCGAATGTTTTTTATCATGTAGAACATGATGTTTTTAAGTACATACTTATACATTGTGGAATGGTTAAATCTGCCTTATTAGCAACTGCACTACCTTACGTAGTTATCATTTGCATGATTTTAGCACGTAACATTCACTCTCTTTTTTCAAGAATATATGGTCATTAACTATAGTTGCCTTGCAGTAAGCAGGTCTGTTGAAATTTATTCCTCCTAATCTAACCTGAATGACATATCTTCTGACAACCAATCTTCCCATCTCTCCAACCTCTTGCCCACTTTTATGAAATCAACTTCTTTAGGTTCCATGTATGAGTGAGATCATCCAGCAGTTGTCTTTCAATGCCTAGCTATTTCAATTAATATATTCTGGCTTACATATCAGATATTGATTCATGTTCTTATCTTTGTCTCTCAGATCCATTTCCCACCTCTCCTTCCCTCTGCAAAACATATTTGCTTGGTTCCCATTGCCAAGTGACCGCCAGCAAGGAATGGCCAATAGGAAAGACTAGAGGGAAGAGAGAACAGACAGGCTAAGATAGTAGATAAGTAGGTCTCTCTCTCTCTCTCTCTCTCTCTCCTCTAAAATAACTTCTCCCTCAATGGCCTCAGCTGTTCAGAAACATCTTTACTCGTGAGCTCTGGTAACATCACCCATTCTACTACATTCCCCAGTACGAGTAATGGTGAGAGCTGATCTTGGGGTCTATGCTCAATTGCCTCTAACTTTCCCAAATACTTTAAAAATCACTGAAGCACACTTTTCATTAAATTATCTGTTTTAAACACTGGAGCAGGGTCAGGTTCATTGATTATCACTTAATGATATACCTGTTGATTTATCCCCCAACCCACTATATCAAAGGAGGGTGATGACTAGTTACTCATCTCTGTCAGGAACACTTGTTCTCACGATTTACAGGGTTTGGTCTATGTCCTGCCTTAAATGCCCCTTCCTTACCGACACCTTTCCCTCCCACCTGCACTAGCTAGGTTTTTTCCCTGATTTCTCTTGTTCCCTTGTTATTTTCATTGCCATCTCTTATAACAACTTGTAGTCAGGCTTCTTTTTCTTTTTACTTGTTTGGGTAATGTCATCCTCCCCATCTAAATAGACATAATACAATCTTGCCTCTCTTGTTCAGCTCCGCTACCATATATAGCACACATTAGATGATCTATAAATATGCTTTTCATTCAGTAATGGATGGATTTTGACTGGCGTTCTCATAGTAATCATTCTAACACTACTGACCCAGTAAGTTCTCAATAAGCATTTGTAGAGTTGATTAGTACATACAGTTTTCTCTGAAAAATTCACAAGGCTTGCCAGGGTACCAAGGTTTGCATAAGTCCTGAAGAATGTGTCTTTCATAGTAGTTTCCATCTAAGTGCATGGTAGTTTCTATATTATTGCATGTTATCATCAAAGAGGCTTCATTCCTCATACACAATGTAAGAGCAAACAAAGCAGTGTAGTCATATATTTTAAGCATATTCACTTGTGTAACATAGCAGGAATAGAGAGAGTTCAAAATGAATAATGCAGATAATAACTCTTACATCAAGGCCTTTTTCTCTCTGTTTTTTTTTTCTTTTTCTTTTTTTGCATTTGCCTGGTTTTCATGTTGGGCGAGCAGGTTAGTCATGTTATTTATTTTTCTCTAATCTAAAGTGAACTAAGCTGTCAGAGGTAAGATCAAATTTGTACTTGACATTTTCCCTTTGTTTTGAACAGTCACTACGTTTGGGTTGTGTTATGGATGGCCACCTAGGCTTCAACTGGTTTTTGCAATGTTCTGTGCTCCTTTCTTCTTTCTAAAGTAAAGAGAAAACCTCAGACGCACACAGGAAAGTCTATCATGCATCACTTTTTTTCACTTTCCAATTTCTATTTGCTTCTTTATTCTCCATACTTCTCTGTCCTCTCTTTTGTTTAAAATCTCATTTAGCATTCTCTTGAGGGGAGAACACAAGATTACAATCTAACAATTGTAATGAGAATGGGTTAAGTTGGTGCCGTTTCCCATTTTCATTACAATCTTGGTGGCAAGAATAATGTAACAGAATTTTTAATGCCTCATATATTACATGAACATTTTCCCGTGAGCTCCTGCTCCTTTTTGGCGGACAGCACTGTGGCTGTGTGCTGTAGGACTTTGATCTTTTTATATTCTGCATTATAATCAATTGGCCATTTCACCCCTTCCCCATAGATTACAGTCAAACAAGTGAAAAATATCTCGATCTATAGCATAGCACTGCATCTCACAACTGTAAAATCCTATCACCTGCAGTCTGATACCTGCGAAATCCATGGAGTCAGTGACTCAAATTGGACAGAAGGCACAATTCAGGTGTCCTTATGGCCAGGTACTTCTCTGATGAGCACTTTGGGAATTATAGTTTTTGTTGTTTACCATATGGACACATAGTTTATTAATTTCAATATCAGGAGCTCTTGGGAAATTGGATCTTGAACTTTAAGATGCTCACCCTTGAAAAAGGAAACTTCCAGATTGTTGTTACTCCAAGGGTGGTCCTCTGGCCAGCAGTACAAGCAGCTCCTGGGAATACTTGGAAAACACTGAAACTCAGGTCTCAATCAATCTAGACTTCCTAAATTAGAATCTGTATTTTAACAAGACCCTCCAGGGACTAGTCTACCCTGCAACATTTACAAAGGGCTCTCTTGTATAGAGTCAGAGTGGCTCTATTCCCCTTGAGAGTCCCCCAGGGGTTACTGGGGGAGCCAGGTCCAGGGCTGGGTCCCCAGACCACAGAGCCCACTCATCTGACTGCTCAGAATATCCCTGTGGTGTCATCTCTGCCTTTGCCTGGTTCTGGCTTTCTGTGAGTTCCATTTTTCAGCAGACTCAAACATTTTGACCTACTAATTCTTAAGTGGTCTTTCAGGCAGAAACATCTCAGGCCAAATCTTAGCTCTGTTAATGTTGCTTTGGAGAAAGCCATTTAGCTCCTCAAGGTCTCAGTTTCTTTGTTTATGAACTAGAAATAATAATATTTGCTATATTAATAGTGTATTATATATTATAGATTTATAGTGAATAATAATATTTACTATATTAATTAGAGAGTAAGTATAAACTAGTGTAATAAAGAGACCGTTCAATGCACAATGTCTTTATCTCATGGATTAGCACCCGCAGGAGGTCAGGTCTACTAACACCACTCTTTCAGAAAGTGAGTTTCTCTCCAGAAAGTTCATGATTCCCAACAGCATTGTCCTTGTCTGCATGGTTCAAACTTTGCTGTAGCAGAAAGAGATAAGGATCCAGATGGCACCAATATTAGCAATGGGCCCCACCCAACTGGGAGAGGTAGGCAACAATAGTCCTTCCTTCGAAGTGCCTCTCCAGTGTCATGACTGTGACTGGACATAGTGGTACATGCCTCACTTTGGAGGATCATGGGTTCCAAGCCAGCCTGGGGTACATCATAAGACCCTATCCCTAAAGCAAAAACAAAAGGAAAACAATTCAGTGACTGTAGAAACAGACTGGACATTTGGATAGACATCAGTAGTCTCCACCATATTCACCCAACAGGGTTGTTTTAGGAATTACAGAAGTTATGGAACTAAGTTATATAGTATACTCCTGGCACCCATACACATTAGGTACTTAATAAAGGTAGCTATTATCTTTATCATCTTATTATTATTAATGTTAGTAACACATTTGCTATTTATCCAAGCTGTTCAGGTAAAACCACAGAAGCTTAATGTCCAGAGAGTGTATTTAGCAGCTCTTCCAAATGTACCATTTCCATCTTTTGTGCCTGTGTCACCTTTAGGGGGAGCAGAACCCAATGCAATGATTTGAGTGGTCATGGTCCATCATTGGAGGGAGCGTTCTTCAGAGAAACGGTGTGAGGAAGTCTGACCCCATAGGGACTTCCAGAGCAGCAATTCTGCCACAAAATCTGTCCCACCTTGGCTCTTTCATACTCATGTACCAGTCCAGGCCATGACAGGTACAGGATGAGGGAGGCTACACGGTGCCTTTAGCTACACCAGCCCACTAGAAGAGAAATAGGCAGGGTCAACAGCAATGGCTTTCTGTGGATATTTGCTGCTTACTTCCACATGTGTGAGAACTGGAGTGAATCAGTAGTTAAAAAACAAAAACAACTATCTAGGCTGATGGATCTGGCGTGTAGGCATGTCCACAGACTAAACCTTAAATTCCAGCCAGCACTTAGTCACAACAGGATCATAAGAAATATGACTTACTTGATGTCATATTTTACCATTACTGGAAAAATGATTTCTATTACAACAAGAAACAAAATGTTTCCTGCAAATAAGTTAATCTGTGAATGCATCTTTCCTTAAATGCATCCTAGGCACCTAAAATGATCTGCATACTCCCAAATGAGAATATGAGTTGATACAAGTCACCACTTTTAGAAGGTCTTCAGATAAGCCAGTCTGGATCTTTGGCTTATTAATAGAAAAATAAGCCCAAAATTAAAAATAAAATTTTTGTGCAGTGAGGGATTCTTTGGGAATAATCCAAGATACTCTTAATCACTGCAGATTGTCCAGCTTCCTTTATAACATACCTTTTATCCAAGCGTATTTCTCCCTCCTCAGACCCCTCTCCAAGGCCTTCTCATATCAACCCTGACTCAGGCATGAATCCCAAGTCAACCTGATGTTGGGCCCTTTCCCCAGTTCTTAGGCTGTGTCTCATTCTTCGTGTACAATCTCACCATGTGCTCCAGTTCCAGGAACTACATGAATACCAGACCACAGCCTAGCTTTCTGCATTCCTTCCCAGTCTGACACTCCAGGTCCCTCAGGGCTGGATCCCTGTATCCTGAGTCCATTTGCAGGTTTGCCTGATCACCAGCCCTGTGACTTCCTGCTGCTCAGTGACAGATTCCCTGGGCCACCTGCCGCCTGCCTACCCACCTGCCTGACTGCATCTGCACCTATTGTCTACTGCCAGACAGCTCTCCTCCCTGTGGAGTGGAAAGAACAGATGGAATGTTCTTAACAAAGTGGTGTAAAGAGAGAAAATGCCAGCTAAACTGCTAGAAAAAATGAGGGTTAAACTCCTTTGTTAGGAGAAGGAAGTTGCTTAAGATGAAGGCCAATGAAATGGGGAGGCTGCCTACATACAGTTTGGATGGCTGTTTTCCTGGCATTGGCCGGGCAATGGTGGTCAAAGTTTTGTGTGTGCGTGTCCTAGGGTTGGATATTCTCTGCATCCCAGCTCACCCTCACTAACGCTTAAGAGAGGACGATCACTTGACCCCTCCCAAGCTCAGCACTGTAAAACATGAGTAACAGCTCTTACTGAGGTTAAAAGAAGTATGTATGCAAATCCTCTTACAAGAACAGATTTGGTATACAGCAAGCATTTGAGAAATATTAAAATGCATCAATTCCAGAAAAAAAAGATACCTATGGGGTAGATTTTGTTTGGGGAGAAGGAACAGTATGCATGAAGAATAAAAAGAGGCTACATGAGTCAACTTGTAAAAGATGGACAAATTCAGAAAATGTGGAAGCAACAGGAATCAGCAAGGTGAGAATCAGAGCAGAACTCTGAGTTCAGGGCAGAAAGAAGAGCACAAATGACCACCCTGGGAGTGGGAGTGGGAGGGAATGGAATTCTGATGAGCGCGTTGTGATGGACATCTGGGCTTGAACCAGAAAGGTCGCCAGTAAGAAGTGAGACCCTGGCTGTGACCTAGGAAATACACATACTGTAAAATGTCCCCAAGGCACCAGAGAAAGTGCTGAAAGAGGAGCTAGAGGGAATGGAAGAACATGGCACATTTTGTTGGAAGGGCAGTAAGTGGAGGGAGGAACTATGAAGTATTTGGAGTCACTTGGAGAGGGGAAGAGAGAGAATGTTGGGGGAAGAGAAAGAACGGTAGGGAAGTCCATAGAGCGAGAGGTAAAAAAGCAGTCAGCTGTGACAGAGAGAGAGGCAATGAAGAAACATAATAATATATACTGCTATTTCAAAAAACAGCTGGGAATAGGGAATAGTTAGCGACACAATAAATACCAGCAGTGAGGGAACTAAATACCATTAAAATGCACAATAGTTAATAACAGTGAAGCCAAAGTCAGAAAGCAATTAATAAATTAATAAACAGTAACATAAAGTTTAAAAATGAATAAAGAAAAAAGGAGGTTATAAGTATGACCATTTAGTGAGAGAAAAGCAGGGCTTCCTGGGAGGAGAATCGGGAGGATGATTCAGCTGGAGGCCAGGGCGGAGTGTGTGCTTTAGGTTCTGGGAAGCTGAAGCCAAAGAGGGGACAAATTCCACCCAACCACAAGCAAATGGAGGAAAGAGTGCTGCTCTCTGCTGACCCCAGAGCTATTCTGCTACTACCTTCATGGATAAAAACCGCCTCAGAGCCTGACGGTCTCCATTGTGCCAATAATGGCACACACACAAGTGAGGCTTCATTCTAAAGGTGATCTCTAAAATTACCAAGGAATTGTCCAAAAAATATGGTTTGTCGTCAGTATTGTTCTTTTTCTAAAAGATTTGGGGGTAGGGAGGGAGCTGCATTTCTTTTTCAAAGCAAGAAGGCTTTTCTACTCTTCATTCAGAGACTGTTTTCTACTTCAAGGAACACCTACAAAGCAAGAAAGCTGTTAAGCTGAATTTGGTAAGCCACTCTTTCCTTTTCTCTTTTTTTTTTTCATTTTTCTTTTATTATTCATATGTGCATACAAGGCTTGGTTCATTTCTCCCCCCTGCCCCCACCCCCTCCCTTACCACCCACTCCACCCCCTCCCTCTCCCCCCCACCCCCTCAATACCCAGCAGAAACTATTTTGCCCTTATTTCTAATTTTGTTGTAGAGAGAGTATAAGCAATAATAGGAAGGAACAAGGGTTTTTGCTGGTTGAGATAAGGATAGCTATACAGGGCATTGACTCACATTGATTTCCTGTGCATGGGTGTTACCTTCTAGGTTAATTCTTTTTGATCTCACCTTTTCTCTAGTTCCTGGTCCCCTTTTCCTATTGGCCTCAGTTGCTTTAAAGTATCTGCTTTAGTTTCTCTGCGTTAAGGGCAACAAATGCTAGCTAGTTTTTTAGGTGTCTTACCTATCCTCACCCCTCCCTTGTGTGCTAAAGCTTTTATCATGTGCTCAAAGTCCAATCCCCTTGTTGTGTTTGCCCTTGATCTAATGTCCACATATGAGGGAGAACATATGATTTTTGGTTTTTTGAGCCAGGCTAACCTCACTCAGAATGATGTTCTCCAGTTCCATCCATTTACCAGCAAATGATAACATTTCGTTCTTCTTCATGGCTGCATAAAATTCCATTGTGTATAGATACCACATTTTCTTAATCCATTCGTCAGTGCTGGGGCATCTTGGCTGTTTCCATAACTTGGCTATTGTGAATAGTGCCGCAATAAACATGGATGTGCAGGTGCCTCTGGAGTAACAGTCTTTTGGGTATATCCCCAAGAGTGGTATTGCTGGATCAAATGGTAGATCGATGTCCAGCTTTTTAAGTAGCCTCCAAATTTTTTTCCAGAGTGGTTGTACTAGTCTACATTCCCACCAACAGTGTATGAGGGTTCCTTTTTCCCCGCATCCTCGCCAACACCTGTTGTTGGTGGTGTTGCTGATGATGGCTATTCTAACAGGGGTGAGGTGGAATCTTAGCGTGGTTTTAATTTGCATTTCCTTTATTGCTAGAGATGGTGAGCATTTTCGCATGTGTTTTCTGGCCATTTGAATTTCTTCTTTTGAGAAAGTTCTGTTTAGTTCACGTGCCCATTTCTTTATTGGTTCATTAGTTTTGGGAGAATTTAGTTTTTTAAGTTCCCTGTATATTCTGGTTATCAGTCCTTTGTCTGATGTATAGTTGGCAAATATTTTCTCCCACTCTGTGGGTGTTCTCTTCAGTTTAGAGACCATTTCTTTTGATGAACAGAAGCTTTTTAGTTTTATGAGGTTCCATTTATCTACACTATCTCTTAGTTGCTGTGCTGCTGGGGTTACATTGAGAAAGTTCTTACCTATACCTACTAACTCCAGAGTATTTCCTACTCTTTCCTGTATCAACTTAAGAGTTTGGGGTCTGATATTAAGATCCTTGATCCATTTTGAGTTAATCTTGGTATAGGGTGATATACATGGATCTAGTTTCAGTTTTTTGCAGACTGCTAACCAGTTTTCCCAGCAGTTTTTGTTGAAGAGGCTGCTATTTCTCCATCGTATATTTTTAGCTCCTTTGTCAAAAATAAGTTGCTCATAGTTGTGTGGCTTCATATCTGGATCCTCTATTCTGTTCCCCTGGTCTTCATGTCTGTTTTTGTGCCAGTACCATGCTGTTTTTATTGTTATTGCTTTGTAATATAGTTTGAAGTCAGGTATTGTGATACCTCCTGCATTGTTCTTTTGACTGAGTATTGCCTTGGCTATTCGTGGCCTCTTGTGTTTCCATATAAATTTAACAGTAGATTTTTCAATCTCTTTAATGAATGTCATTGGAATTTTGATGGGAATTGCATTAAACATGTAGATTACTTTGGGGAGTATTGACATTTTTACTATGTTGATTCTACCAATCCATGAGCATGGGAGATCTCTCCACTTTCTATAGTCTTCCTCAATCTCTTTCTTCAGAAGTTTATAGTTTTCCTTGTAGAGGTCTTTCACATCTTTTGTTAGGTTTACACCTAGGTATTTGATTTTTTTTTGAGGCTATTGTAAATGGAATTGTTTTCATATATTCTTTTTCTGTTTGCTCATTGTTAGTGTATAGAAATGCTAATGATTTTTCTATGTTGATTTTATATCCTGCTACCTTGCTATAGCTATTGATGATGTCTAGAAGCTTCTGAGTAGAGTTTTTTGGGTCTTTAAGGTATAGGATCATGTCATCTGCAAATAGGGATATTTTGACAGTTTCTTTACCTATTTGTATTCCTTTTATTCCTTCTTCTTGCCTAATTGCTCTGGCTAGGAATTCCAGTACTATGTTGAATAGGAGTGGAGATAGTGGGCATCCTTGTCTGGTTCCTGATTTTAGAGGGAATGGTTTCAGTTTTTCTCCATTAAGTATAATGCTGGCTGTAGGTTTGTCATATATAGCTTTTATAATGTTGAGGAACTTTCCTTCTATTCCTAGTTTTCTTAGAGCTTTTATCATGAAATGATGTTGGATCTTATCAAAGGCTTTTTCTGCATCTATTGAGATGATCAAGTGGTTTTTGTCTTTGCTTCTGTTAATGTGGTTTATTACGTTTATTGATTTTCGTATGTTGAACCTCCCCTGCATCCCTGGGATGAAGCCTACCTGGTCGTGGTGAATAATCTTTTTGATGTGTTGCTGAATTCGATTTGCCATTATTTTGTTGAGGATTTTTGCATCAATGTTCATTAAGGAGATTGGCCTATAGTTCTCCTTTTTGGAGGTGTCTTTGCCTGGTTTTGGGATAAGTGTAATAGTGGCTTCATAAAATGTGTTTGGCAGTTTTCCTTCCCTTTCTATTTCATGGAACAGTTTAAGGAGGGTTGGTATCAGTTCTTCTTTAAAGGTCTGATAGAATTCAGCAGAGAAGCCATCAGGTCCTGGACTTTTCTTTTTGGGGAGACTCTTGATTGCTGCTTCAATTTCATTTTGTGTTATAGGTCTATTCAGGTGATTAATTTCCTCTTGGTTCAGTTTTGGATGATCATATGTATCTAGAAATCTGTCCATTTCTTTTAGATTTTCAAATTTATTTGAATATAGGTTCTCAAAGTAGTCTCTGATGATTTCCTGGACTTCCATGGTGTTTGTTGTTATCTCCCCTTTTGCATTCCTAATTCTACTAATTTGGGTTTTTTCTCTCCTCATTTTAGTCAGGTTTGCCAGGGGTCTATCAATCTTGTTTATTTTTTCAAAGAACCAACTTTTTGTTTCATTAATTCTTTGTATGGTTTTTTTGGTTTCTGTTTCATTGATTTCAGCTCTTATTTTTATTATTTCTCTCCTTCTATTTGTTTTGGGATTTGCTTGTTCTTGTTTTTCTAGGAGTTTGAGATGTATCATTAGGTCATTGATTTGGGATCTTTCAATCTTTTTAATATATGCACTCATGGCTATAAACTTTCCTCTCAAGACTGCCTTAGCTGTGTCCCATAGATTCCGGTAGGTTGTGTTTTCATTTTCATTGACTTCCAGGAACTTTTTAATTTCCTCTTTTATTGCATCAATGATCCATTCTTCATTAAGTAATGAGTTATTTAGTTTCCAGCTGTTTGCATGCTTTTTGTCTTTATTTTTGTTGTTGAGTTCTACTTTTACTGCATTGTGGTCAGATAGTATGCATGGTATTATTTCTATTTTCTTATATTTGCTGAGGCTTGCTTTGTGCCCTAGGATATGATCTATTTTGGAGAAGGTCCCATGGGCTGCTGAGAAGAACGTATATTGTGTAGAGGTTGGATGAAATGTTCTGTAGACATCTACTAGGTCCACTTGATCTATTGCATATTTTAGATCTTGGATTTCTTTATTGAGTTTTTGTTTGGATGACCTATCTATTGATGATAATGGAGTGTTAAAGTCTCCCACAACCACTGTGTTGGCATTTATATATGCTTTTAGGTCTTTCAGGGTATGTTTGATGAAATTGTGTGCGTTGACATTGGGTGCGTACAGATTGATGATTATTATTTCCTTTTGGTCTATTTCCCCTTTTATTAGTATGGAATGTCCTTCTTTATCTCATTTGATCAATGTAGGTTTAAAGTCTACTTTGTCAGAGATAAGTATTACTACTCCTGCTTGTTTTCGAGGGGCCATTGGCTTGGTAAATCTTCTTCCAGCCTTTCATCCTAAGCATATGCTTATTTCTGTCGGTGAGATGAGTCTCCTGTAAGCAACATATTGTTGGATCTTCTTTTTTAATCCATTTTGTCAAACGGTGTCTTTTGATGGGTGAATTAAGTCCATTAACATTAAGCGTTAGTACTGATAGGTATGTGTTGATTCCTGCCATTTAGTTGTCTTAGTTGTTTGAAGGTTTGATTGTGTGTACCTAACTTGATGTTACTCTCTACTGTCTTGCTTTTTCTTTTCCTGTGGTTTGGTGCTGCCTGCCTTTTCATGGTTAAGTTGGGTGTCACTTTCTGTGTGCAGAATCCCTTGCAGAATCTTTTGTAATGGTGGCTTTGTGGTCACATATTGTTTTAGTTTCTGCTTATCATGGAAGACTTTATTGCTCCATCTATTTTGAATGATAGCCTTGCTGGGTAGAGTATCTTGGGGTTGAAGTTATTTTCATTCAGTGCCTGGAAGATCTCACCCCACACTCTTCTTGCTTTGAATGTTTCTGTTGAGAAGTCTGCTGTGATTTTGATGCGTTTACCTTTGTATGTTACTTGTTTTTTCTCTCTTACAGCCTTCAATATTCTTTCCTTAGTTTCTGAACTTGTTGTTTTAATGATGATATGTCGTGGAGTAGTTCTATTTTGATCTGGTCTGTTTGGTGTCCTAGAGGCCTCTTGTATCTGTACGGGAATATCTTTCTCTAGATTTGGGAAATTTTCCATTATTATTTTGTTGAATATATTGCGCATTCCCTTCACTTGCACCCCTTCTCCTTCTTCGATGCCCATGATTCTCAAGTTTGGTCTTTTGATGGAGTCAGTGAGTTCTTGCATTTTCTTTTCACAGGTCTTGAGTTGTTTAATTAATAGTTCTTCAGTTTTTCCTTTAATTACCATTTCATCGTCAAGTTCTGAGATTCTGTCTTCTGTTTGTTCTATTCTGCTGGATTGGCCTTCCGTTTTGTTTTGCAGTTCTGTTTCATTCTTTTTTCTGAGGTTTTCCATATCCTGGCAGTTTTCTTCTTTATTGTTGTCTATTTTTGTCTTGAGTTCATTTATCTATTTATTCATTGTGTTCTCTCTTTCACTTTGGTGTTTATACAGTGCTTCTATGGTTTCCTTTATTTCTTCTTTTGCTTTTTCAAATTCTCTATTTTTATTGTCTTGGAATTTCTTGAGTGTCTCCTGTACATTTTGGTTGACCCTATCCAGTATCATCTCTATAAAATTCTCATTGAGTACTTGTAGTATGTCTTCTTTTAAATTATTCTTGTGGGCTTCGTTGGGTCCTTTGGCATAGTTTATCTTCATTTTGTTGGAGTCTGGATCTGAGTTTCTGTTCTCTTCATTCCCCTCTGGTTCCTGTACTAATTTTTTGCTGTGGGGAAACTGGTTTCCCTGTTTTTTCTGTCTTCCCGTCATTGTCCTTGGTGTTGTTAATGTCCCTGTACTGTGTGTAATTAAGTATTTTCTAGCTTGTAATGATAACAATGGTAATATTGAGAATGGAAGAGTGAGCTGAGATGGAAAGCAAGAAGTTAAAGAAAAGGGGAAAACAAATATACAGACAAGAGGGAGAAAGCAGAACAAGGTATCAGACAAGAGAGTTTCCAAGGTTTAAACAGGGAGTGTTAGTGTACTAATCGACAGTAAGCTGAACAGACATTAGAGAGACAGAGAGAGGATTGAAAATCAAAGATAAAAAAATAAAAAATAAGTAAATGAAAGTAATATCTATATATAAAAATGAATTAAAATAAAATGGAAAATAGAAAATTAAAAAAAAAAAAACCAAAAAACTTCCAAGTTTATATGCAATGCAATTTCAGTCTTAATAATTTGGGTGTCCGTCTCAATCTCCAGTCCTGGAGTTGGTGCCTCAGATGTTGTTCTGTAGTTGTCTCATCAAAGGGGATGCATAAAGTAGAACAAAACTACACACACACACACACACACACACACACACACACACAAAACCCCACCAAGTGTCCCCAGTTCAAATGCAATACAGTTTCAGTAAGTTTTTTGGCTTGCAGGTGTAATTTGGTTGTTCTCTCATCAAAGGTAGGGAGAAAAAGAAAAAAAGCATCTGGAGACAGTTCTGAGAGTGGTATCTGCAACTGTGGCTTGCCTGCCTGCTGCTCTCAGCCTGTAGCTGGCGGCGTTATTTATGCAGATCTCTGGGGTGAGCTAGCACTCACCTGGTCCCACAGGCTTTGTTTGCTCAGAGTTCTCCTGTGCGGGAGCCTCTGCTACAGGCTTTCCCCTTTCCAAGCACTGGGAAAGGTGACACTGCCCCCGCCTTGTCAGGCCTGCGTGTTTATTTACAGTTCATGTGGGAGGTGAGTCTTCCCCCCTCTCCTCTGAAGTTTTCCTCCCACTGCCACTTTCAGAAGCTTTCCTGCTCCTGCTTACTGGGCGGTGCTGCTGCTCCTGCCGGCCGCCATGTTTGTTTACAGTTCACTTGGGAAGTGGGTCTTCCCTCCTCTCACAAGCTTCCCTGCTCCTGGTTGCTGGGCGCGTGCCCCGCTCCCGCCAGAGGCTCTCCGGCCTGCCCGGCTCGTTTATTTACAGTCCCGGGAAGGATTCCCTTCCCCCAATCTTCAGCGCTCAGGGCGCCCCACCCTCTTTCCAGCGTGTCTTAACTGTTCTTATTGCTTATTACTCAGTTTCTCTTTTTTTTTTCCTGGGTGGAGGTCAGTCTGTCCAGGGGGCTATGCTGCTCTGGCCCAGGCTTGTCTGTGGGGGTACCGCGGTACCTTGAAGCTCACCTGGTCCGTGTCTTCCCAAGCATATGGGCGCCGGCCACTGGCGGCCCCAGGGGCCCTCCTCGTTTCTCCGTTTAACATGAAGTGGAAATTCTCTGCACCGGCTGGAGATGTGGAGGGGTCAAAGTTATGCCTTTTCTCGGTGATTATGCCTGCAAAGTGTGTCTCCAGTGTCTCTCCAAGATTTCACTATAGGAGGGTCACTTTCTGCTTCCTACCTCTAGCCACCATCTTGGAATTCCTCTCCTTTTCTCTTAAGACATTTGTCCTTTCTTCATTTCTGTGTGTATCAGGTTGTTGTTCTCATGGCGTTTGCACACAAATATGTTTCCAGAAAACAGGGTCATTGTCATCTTACCCTTCCTTGCCTGCCAGGCAGCCCTTCCTGTTCATTTTTTGCACATGTTTTCCTGCTTTCCATCTGCTTTTTGCCTACAAACATCTCTTATTTATTCAGGATTCAATAGCTAAGACTATGGTGTTGGCTATATTATGGACTTAGCAGCTTAGCTGTCCCCAAACAACCCCAATGGACAGAGAGTTTCAGAGAATCCATGTTCTCCACTTGCAGTTCAACAGTAAGACATAAGAAAATAGACCCAGAAAAGAAGCAGCTGGTATACATTCCAGATAACTTCCTTCAGGCAGAAGACAGAAGAAATGGAAAATAGAAGAATGATTGCCATGAAGAGGTAGGATAGAGAAGAAAACAAAAAGGAGAGGAGCAGAGAAGAGGGGAAAGGAAAAAATAACATTCCAAAGAATGGGCTCTGGATAGCAAGATGACATTACTTTTACATTTACATAAAAGTGTTGACAATTATCCATATGCAATTAGAATGTGAATATGGTTAATGTACCTAAAGCAAGTAATTCTTATCTTATTATATGGGATATATGATATGCAAAGTAATATAAATTGCATTCAGTAGAAATAAACATGAAAGAATATTTTCCTAGAATGTGCTATTATGAAGCAAAGACAGCTTACCTCTCTTAAAGAATGTTAAAATAATTGGCCAGGCATGGTGACACATACCTGTGATCCCAGCAAGGTGGGAAACATAGGTAGAAGGATGGTCTGAAACTGACTTGGGCAAAAACATGAGACCTTATCTAAAAATAACTAAAAAGCAAAAATGGATGAGGGCATAGCTCAAGTGTTCGAGTGCCTGCCTGGCAAATGTCAGGCCCTGAGCTCAAACTCCAGTACTACAAAAAAAGAAAAAAGAAAATGAAGTTAAAATAAATTAATTGGGAGGCCATTAGACTGAGACAGTTCAGAGTCCTGGGTTACTACATAGAAATACACAAACTCAATTCAGTGTAAACAGACATATTCTAGACTAATGAGAAACTGCCAACCAATGGTTGACCTTGCGCTAACTTTCCAAACACTTCATAAAAGCCTTCCTCTTGGACTGCTTTAGTGGAGTCCCTACCTGCTTGCATCCTGGAGCTGCTTGACTCAGGAATCCTTGTCTTCTCATATAAACTCTATAAAGTTTTAATATGCCTTCCTTTTAATAAGAACTACCCTGGATTGAAGAAAAGTTCATGGTATAAGTTACAGCTCAACCATTCTGACTTCCAGGTTCCTGTTGAGTAAAAGCCTCAGCTTAACAGAGCAGAGGCTGAGCTTTGTTCTAGGCCGGCACATGGGGTCTGTTGCACAGGACTGAACACTGCACGTTGATCAAGCCTTATCATGATCATAATAATTAACAGCACTCTGGAGGCAGTTAATAGACAGATGGGGTGAACATTTCCCCTCAGAATCTAAATTATTCACTATTGGATAAGCAATTTGCCTTTTACTGTGTTGGACATGAATTCAATTGATTCCAAGTACTTTGAGTGTGAAACCATTGATACGATATTGTATTATGTTCTATTGTTAGCTAGCTCGCTTTATTTGGCTTGTGGATGAGTATAAAGATGGTTACTTCCTGATCTTTTTTTATGATAAAGAATGCCATCTTGAACAATTTTGTAATGACCCCTGCCTTTAAGTGAATGAAAAACAGTAACAAAAGAAAATAGCAAAACAGTAGCTGTCCTTCTCATTAAAGAATTTCATGATCTTCTTTGCCCTACACTATTCCTTCTGGGAAACACTTTTAGCAACAAGAGCAATAAAGTGTATCAACTCATTATGAGC
This sequence comes from Castor canadensis, assembly GCF_047511655.1. Taxonomy (NCBI): domain Eukaryota; kingdom Metazoa; phylum Chordata; class Mammalia; order Rodentia; family Castoridae; genus Castor; species Castor canadensis. The sequence continues at coordinate 48,736,033 of NC_133389.1, read as the reverse complement.
TAAATAATTATGATATTATTTTAAAATATTCGCATGAATATTGTATTCCTAAAGTACAACTTTCTGAGTCACTATATAGTAGGTAGACGGACACATGGTCAATGAGGCAAAACCCAACCCAACTCTATAGGTACATGGCTCATTCTTCTGGCAACTTCTCACAACTGTTTCAACATCCAAGGTGTCAGGAGGCATGGAGTCTAGAACTACTTCTCCCACTGAATAATCTGCAATACAGACCCATTACCTTGAATCTTCAGCCCATGGGTTCCCGCCTGTGGGGCTTGCCCTTCCCATCTCATAGATGTGCTGTGAGGATTAAAAGAAGTAACAAAGGAGAACGTGCATTGCAAACACCCTCCAAGCCTCAACACCTTCTTGGTGAATATTAGTGAGAGAATAGCAGTATCAGGAGAGAATTGGAGATCATCCAGCTTAGGCTGCTGATTTCATGAATGAAATCGCAGAGGTGCTAAGTCCTTAGTCAAACAGCTAGTTTTTAACAAGCTAAGATGAACACCAAGTCTCCTGGCTCCTGAGTCTGTATGCTGCCATTTTCTTGCCTAAGTGTTGGTTATCCTGTTTTGCCATTACTACAATGTAAATAACCTTTCAACATTAGTATTATTTGAAAATTCCACTCTACTGGTTTAATGATGTCACCAATATTTCTTATAATGAATAGATTATAGATTGTATTTTAGAAGAGCAAGAATGTCGATTTTCAGTATGCAGAGCATCCCTATTTAAGTTCACAGTGTGAATTGCTAGCTGATACTTGCTAGCAGCTAGTGTGCCAGACTGTGCTATGGGTTTCCGGTGATCTCCTGGAGTCTCCACAACAAATCTGTGAATTGACTGTTGATCTCTTTTCATAAAGAGGAGACAGATCATGTGCTCATTGCTGCACCCTACTTGGTTTTATATTAGGAATACTGATACTAGTAAACTCAGCTTCCCAGCCTCCTCTGCCAGGGGCTTGTGGGTGGGTTCAGCCAATGGTAGGCACTGGCAGGACAGTAGGGAGCAGCACAGAGGGAGGAGTCTGGGTACTCTTCTCTGGCATGGCACACTTTCTCCCACACAGGCTGCTTCCCAATGATCCTGGATAGAGCTGGACAGCCCCTCCCTTTTGGGGACCTCACTCCCACTGAATCCTGGTCTCTGTTAACACCTATCTCTCCTCCTTTTGTCCCTATAGTGAGTAGCAGAGGAAGCGGCTTCCTGGTGTTGCAAATCTTGATGTTATCTCACTCTTGAACCCCAGGGAAAACCTGAATAAACCATCTAGCTTCATTTGCTTTTAGTTACTTGCTTTTAGCTCACTTTTAAAAAAGACTTATTTGAGAGTCACACAGCTTAGCAAGAAATTCTCAGTCTCCCACTGTCTTTGCAATAGATGACGCCTCCAACAGATGCATGGTTCATGATGATAACAGTTGCCTGGGTTACTTTTCAGGGACTTAGGGACTGGAGAGCTGCTTTTATTAAAACCACCAACTCTGTACTTGGGCCTAAGCAGGTGTCCAATGGATGACTTCATTGAAGTCAGAGGGCTGCAAACTTTGCCCTCAGGCCATGCTAATGGCACCATTTTCTGGGCATGGATCCCATGAAGAGCCATGAAGATTGATTATACATGTGCAGACCACCCATGACTTCACCTCAATCACCTTTCCCCACACCTTAAATCACCTTGCTTCTGTTGCCCATAAATATCCTTAAAACCTATCCTTGGGGAGGAATATTTGAGACTTGTTCTCTCAGCTCCATGTCTGGCTACCTTGTGAATAAACTCCTGTTTTGCAAAACTCATCTCTCAGTGATGGGCATATCGCACCACAGGCAAACAGGTCTCATTCAGAGACAGTTTTCTATTGACTTTTTAGCACATCCAACACCTTTGCACTTAATCCCCCAAATTAAATTCCTTTCATTGAACTACCTGGTGCTTTCCTGATTGGATGCTAACTGATACATGTAAGTACATGAGTGATTTAAAGAACATAGGTTGACTCTGAACTTGAGATGCCTGACTGCCAAGTCCCTGCCCTTAATCTTCAAAGGCTACTGTTTCCTACAGTGCCATGGACCAAGATATTAGTCTTCAAACTTTTTGTTAACTTTTTTTGATTACACACTCATAAAGAAAATTTTAAATAGTACTAATGCATGACATGTTAAACACTAGAAAGCTGAATCATTTTCATTGTATTTTAGAAAAAGAATTATGATGTTTTTCTCTATGGCAAAGGATGTCATCATGCCCAGGTGTTGAGTGCAGTGGAAATATGTCTTTAATTCTTTATTGTTATATAACTTCAGCCACTTTCTTCTGAAGCAGAATTGTGCCATACATTCTCCTCCTTCAGGAGTTTTGTTATCCTTTTCTCCTTGAACTGTGTGATATGGACAGCAGATCTAAGGAATGAGGTACTGGAGAGAAAGTAAGAAGAAAAGTGGGGATAGAAGGCTACGAAGTCATTTTTATTTACAACTTGTGACTAGTTTGCACTCTAGAAACAATTAAGACTTTTCAACATCTCCTTGATAACAGTTTCACAGTCACATGCCATAAAATTCATTCCTGAAAACTGCTTACTTTCATGCCATTTAGTATATCTACAGTTATGCCTCCATCTTCACCAACCAATGTTAGAACATTTCCATCCCCTGAGAAAGAAAACAGTGTACCCTTTAGCAGTCACTCCCCATTCTCCCTGGCCCCTGTCTCTGGCAACCACCGATCTACTGTCTGTCTCTATGGATTTCACTATTGGGAACACTTCTCATAAAGGAAATCATACAATATACGGCCTTTTATGATTATATTTTTCACTCAGTATAGTATTGCCAAAGCTCATCCACGGCATAGTAGACTGCATGAATATTTCATTCCTTTTTATGGCCAAATAATATTCTGTTTTATAGATATATACCATACTTGCATTATCCATCTATCAGGTGTGGACATTTGCTTTGCATCCATCTTTTGGCTATTGTGAACAGTGCTGCTATAAGCATCATGTACAAGCTGTCACATGAATGTACATTTGCATTTCTCTTGTGTATTTGCCTAGGAGTAGAATTGTGGGTCACCTACTAACTGTATGTTTCACATTTTAAAGAAGTGCCAAATTGGTTTCCAAAACTGTAGCATACAGTCCCTGCCAGCAGGAAAATCTGAGGCTCCAATTTCTTCACATTCTTACCAGTGCTTGTTATCTTTGCAATTTTAGCCATCCTAGTGGAGGGGAAGTGGTAACTCATTGTGTTTTTGATTTGCATTTTCCTAATTATTCAACATCTTTTAAGAAGCTAAGTAGCTATTTGATTAACATTAATAAAATACCTTATTAATACAAATTAAACATTAATACTTATTTTGAGTGAGTGAAACATGAAAGATGGCCAATTTCATTTGTGCATAGGAGAGCACTCTAGTGATGTGATAAAATGCTTAAAAATCACAGTGTGACATATGAATAATAATGGACTATGAGCACATGATAAAAGCGAGAGCACACAAGGGAGGGGTGAGGATAGGTAAGACACCTAAAAAACTAGCTAGCATTTGTTGCCCTTAACGCAGAGAAACTAAAGCAGATACCTTAAAGCAACTGAGGCCAATAGGAAAAGGGGAACAGGTACTAGAGAAAAGGTTAGATCAAAAAGAATTAACCTAGAAGGTAACACCCACGCACAGGAAATCAATGTGAGTCAATGCCCTGTATAGCTATCCTTATCTCAACCAGCAAAACCCCTTGTTCCTTCCTATTATTGCTTATACTCTCTCTACAACAAAATTAGAGATAAGGGCAAAATAGTTTCTGCTGGGTATTGAGGGGGTGGGGGGGAGAGGGAGGGGGCGGAGTGGGTGGTAAGGGAGGGGGTGGGGGCAGGGGGGAGAAATGAACCAAGCCTTGTATGCACATATGAATAATAAAAGAAAAATGAAAAAAAAAAAGGTATATGAGAAATTACAAAGAAGTAGAATCAGTAATCTGGAGACACTAATGTAGGGACACATGCAGCAAGCCAAGTCTCTTTGTGGAGTGCTGGAAATAAAAACATAAATGACATTAAGGCCACACATCAGCCACAGGGGCATTGACCCACCAGAGAGCCTTGCTGCTATGTTTTGGCTGGGAGCTGTTCCTAAGACTGACTGTTTAAAAAGCATATTTCAAAATTGGGCTATCTTTACTACTAAAAAATCAGAAATACAAGAAAAAATAATACCCAAAATTCCTTCCACTATCACAAGAATTATTATTTGCAGTGTTGGGGTTTGAACTCAGGGCCTACACCTTGAGCCACTACACCAGCCCTAGTTTTGTGAAGGGTTTTTTCGAGATAGGGTCTTGCAAACTATTTCCCCAGGCTGGCTTCAAACCGTGATCCTCCTGATCTCTGCCTCCTGAGTAGCTAGGATTATAGGCATGAGCCACTGGAGCCAGGCTAAGAATTATTTTCTTATTGTTTCCTCCAATTTTTATTCATTTACATGCAAACTCTTTTGAGGGTGGGGTGCTGAGTATGGAACCCAGGGCCTCACCCATGATAGGCAAGCACTCTACTGCTGAGCTAGCCTCTATTCAGAGTATAACCTTTTAATATTGCCATAGTCAAACTGTGCATAGACTGTTATGCTATACAGTAATTGTTAACCATACTTTAACTTCCCTAGGGACATTTGGCAATGTGTGGGCACATTTTTGGTCATACCTGGGGGAGACAGGGGAGGGAGATGGCATGTGATATAGCATCTAGTGGTAGAGACCAGGGATACCACTAAACATCCTGCCAAAACACAGGACATCTGCCCCCACCCTTCAGTGAAGAACTATCTAGTGGGAGGGAGGGTGAAGGAAGGAGATTAAGGTGAGGGTATAGGGTGGATGGTCTTCATATACCTATATGAGTATATGAAACAGAACTAAAAAACCTCTTGAAATTGCTTTAAGTGGGGTGGGGAGGGGGACTAAGGGGGAGAGACGATGGGGGCAATGTAAATAATGTACAAGATAAGTCCAATCAGAATTGTTACTGCAATTCCCCTGTAATGAATATATCCTCATAAAAATTTTATAATAATGAAAAAGGAATTATCCAGTCCAAAATGTCAGTAGTGCTAAAATTGTTTTGTACTTTTTATACTAATTTTTGACTTCATGCATGGTGCTGAATATTATTACATTGTCTTTGAACCAATTTAATGTATATGTTTTGTTGGACATTCTGGGTACCGAATGAAACTTATCAATGAGTGTGTTAAAAAAAAAAATTAAAAAAAAATCACAGTGCAAACACTAAGCAAACCATTACAACGAAATAGGCAGCTGTAAATTTAGAAACCATGGATTTAAGATACAATATAACCCACTCACTCCCAGTCCTGGACACTGCTCTCTACAATATTTTAAAGATTCTATGGATTGTTTGGTCTCTTAAAACAGTGCCTATATGCTTAACCTCCAATGCTACTTCAATTAATTAAGCTAGATATTTGATTGACATTGCCAGCTCACTAAGACTTCTTCTAAATGGACTAGCTTTTAGAACACAGTAAGTTTTCTTTTTCTTGTTTTTGTCATTCATTCATTTAAAATTGAAATTCAACATATTAATTATTGTTCTTTTTGGTGGAAATGGGGTTGGCAGTCAGGGCTTTACACTTGGTAGGCAGGTACTATACCACTTGAACCACACCCCAGCCCTTTATTCCTTTACTTATTTCTCAGATAAGGTCTCACATTTTTGCCTGTGCTGGCCTGGACTAAAACCCTCTTATTTATGCCTCCTGCATAGCTGAGATGACAGATGTACACCATTATATTCAGCTTATTGGTCGAGATGGGGTCTCTCTCACTTTTTGCCTCTCACTATGATCCTCCACCTCCCGAGAAGCTGGGATTACACCACACCTAACTAATTTTTCACTATTGATAATGTTCATTATTGCTAAAGCTCGGTAGTTTCTTCGCTTGCATGACACTTTATTAAGTAAACTACCGTTCTTACCAGCCTCGGGAAGGGGGAGCAGCAGCAGGGCGAAGTGCACTTATGAAGGGGCTCATGGAAACGTTTATCGAGAGCTGGGCACTGACTATATCCTCAGAATAACTGTGCTGCTCTTGGTCAGGAAGAGCTACAAGTCTGTGAATGCTGGAAGTTTTGTTCCAAATTGAAATAGTACGAAATCAAAGAGTATTGTATTCATTCAGTCATTCACAGTGCAAAGAAATATCAAGTATGAACCATGGTCCAGGCACTGTTCAAGCCACAAGGGACACAGCTCTAACCCTGACCTCCAAAGCCCTGCCCTCAAGGTGCACACATCCTAACAACCAAATGCCTTCATCAGCCTTTTGCTGCTGCCTTGTGAAGACCAAATGCCTGGTTCTGTAGCAGCCATTTTACCCCTCTGGGGACAAAAGCTAACACACTGTGGATGACAGAGCTTCAAAACAGAAAGAAACCCGTTTAAATGAGTGCGAATGGCTCAAGGCCCCAAAGCAATTCACTTTCAGTGGTCAGGGCTTTTCTACTTCCAATTCTCAGAGCTTACTTTCAGAGAGCTAATGTCCACAGAGGAAGAAAAAACAAAAAATAAAAATAAAACTCATTCAGACTGTCCAGATCATGGCCCCAATTGCTAGCTGAAACTCTTCTGAGGAGTGAAAAGTATATACAAGATGTATTTCTCTGTCATTTTTCCACAAACACACACCTGCTTTCAGACTGGAAATACCGGACTTCTGAACAATGACTGTCCCTTGGGGTAGATTCCTCTAACTGCCATCTCCTTTCTCTTGCAAACCTCCCAGATAGGCAGCTTATGGTAGTTCTGATGTAGAACTCAGCTCTATAAAAGCTTCCATTCCCAGACATTTCTAGCTCAAGTCTCTAAGTGTACCTGTGTTCTTAGGGCATAAATTGAGCAAGACCCTAGGGGTGTCTAATCTGATACTTTTTTGATGGCTCAGGAGGAAAAGATACTAAAAAAATGGAAGTTAGATGATCTGCCACAAGCACTAAGATCCTAAAACTCCCAGATTCAATTAGGTGTCCTTGTTAAGTACTCTCATAGAACCCGGCCCTTTTCCTGTGTGGCATTTACCCCAGTTTATGACTCATTAGTGATTATATCTGATCCTTACAGGTGGGAACCTGATCTGTTTGGATGACTACTGTGTTCTTAGTGGAAGGAGTGTGCACTTTCATTCACTCATAGGCCATGCAAGTTGTAGATGGAAAGCTGACATCTTTTAGCTTAAGGTATGTCCTTGCCCTTGGGAATGGAAGTTCTGACTTTGTAAAGAAAGTTGATTACCTATACATTGTCTCTTGGCTGAATTATCTGACAACTGGGAATCCTCAGAGGCTCGCCAACTTCAGAGACCACACTGGAATCTCTTTTTCAAATCACCCCTGTACCTCTTAGTGTTTGACTCTGTCCCTTGAAAATGCCACCTTCTTCCTTCCCATGGTCCTGTCAAGCCAGGAACCAGTCCCCTGCTCTCTTTAAAAGAAGTTCCTTGAAACTGGAGAACATCATCCTGAGCAAGGTTAGCAAGGCCCAAAAGACCAAAAATCATATGTTCTCCCTCATATGCAGACATTAGATCAAGGGCAAACACAACAAGGGGATTGGACTTTGACCACATGAGAAAGCGAGAGCACACAAGGGAGGTATAAGGATAGGTAAGACACCCAAAAAACTAGATAGCATTTGTTGCCCTCAATACAGAGAAACTAATCAGATACTTTAAAGTGACAGAGGCCAATAGGAGAAGGCGACCAGGAACTAGAGAAAAGGTTAGATCAAAAAGAATTAACCTAGAAGGTAACACACATGCACAGTCAACTCCCTGTATAGCTATCCTTATCTCAACTAGCAAAAACCCTTGTTCCTTCCTATTATTGCTTATACTCTCTCTTCAACAAAATTAGAGATAAGGGCAAAATAGTTTCTGCCTGGTATCGAGGGAGTAGTGGGGGAGAGGGAGGGGGCAGGGTAGGTAAAGAAGGGGGTGAGGTAAGGGGGGAGAAATGACCCAAGCATTGTATGCATATATAAATAAAAGAAAAAAAAGAAGTTCCTTGAGATCATATGTTGTGTAGCCGATGTACCTAAGCTTACTTTCCCAAACTGCCAAGAACAGTCGGCAATGTCCAAGACACCTTTAGAATGTAATGTAATGCACAAAACCCAAGGTATTCAGAAAGTCTTTCCCCCCCTGTATTTATTATCAAAGGTCATCCTAAAATGTAGGATTTGTTCACCTTTTGGATTTGGATGGGTAACGGTTGCATCATTAATGATATTGACATTCTGAGTTATAATGTAAATTCTTCAGTAAACACTAAAAGGTCACTCTGCAGGACCTGGTCTTAGCTGTATATGGTATCATTCTCATCTCCCAGAGCACCCTCATCTGAGTCCCCTAAGAGGCTTTTCCTAAAGCCCAGATGCCAAAAATTTGAACCTAATGATGGATAGTCTGCTACCCATATGTGTGTTTCCACATCTGTGGGTTCACCCACCCATGGATAAAAAATATTCAGAAAAAGAAAAAATTGCACCTGTACTGAGTACGTGCAATCTCTCTTTCTCACTGTTAGTCTTTAACCAATGCAATATAGCAATCATTTACACAGCACTTACATTGTGTTTGGGATTACAAGTATCCTAAGGATGATTTAAAGTATATATGAAGATAGGAGGGATTTGAATATCCTCAGATTTTGGTGTCCATGAGGGGGCAAAGAACCAGTTGTCCATGGTTACCCAGGGACGAGAGACTATGGAACTACTGCACTGAACACCTGAGAGGACTTTTGTGTACACAGACGGAGCAGAAGTGCATTACCATGAAAATAGTAATGCTTAGTTACAGGGTCCAGTAGGTGCAGCTGTTTCCAAGGCCTTGGGATGGTCCCCAGCAAGAAACTAACAAAATCATATATGTTTTTATAATTTTCACTTAAGATACTTATGCATTATTTTTATAGGTCCCCCTAATTGTATGAGCTTCTCAAAACCTATATGCCTACATATCCATGCATGGGGTGTGTGTGTGTGTGTGTGTGTGTGTTTTCGGTGGAACTGGGGTTTGAACTCAGGACCTTGTGTTTGGCACTCTTCTGCTTGAGCCGCACTTCCAGCACTTTTGGCTTTTAGTTATTTCCCAGATAACCGCCCTCCCCATTTGCCCAGGTTAGCCTCCTGCATAGCTGGGATTACAGCTGTGCACCACCACATCCATCTTGTTCTTTGAGATACGATCTCACTAACTTTTTTTGCCCGGGTTGGCCTCAAACCGTGATGCTCCTCTTTCTGCCTCCCAAGCCACGCCTGTTCTTATCAAAGCAAAGGAGATCACTGGACCATGCTCAGTGCTCTCTTTTGAGTTTTAGCTCATCTTGTGGACATGCACTTTCTGTAGGGTGTAAGAATCTACAGAGTCTCTTCCATCTACTCAATCCCAAATTAGTCTTTCAGTGTAGAATAGCCCACTTTGATATAACCAAAGTATTATTATAGTTATTTTTATTTGAGAATCTATGGCTTTACTAAGACTTGCTCTGAAATAAAATGATTATGTCTTTTCTTATACTCAGTGGAGAAGCAATGGTGTCAGTCATAGAAATATTCATCCGCACATATAAAACACACACAAATATACACATTTATATGAAATCTTTAGAAAAGAATGTGTTTTGACTGCAGGGATGGATTCTGTATGAATAGAACCCTAAAGCATCTAAGAGTTTAAATAATGGTTTCTATTCCAGGGAAGAAAAAATATTTTTCCTTGATAGCACTTTTTTTATATTCACTGCATGGAAATGACTTTTTCAAAATTCTGCCAGTAAAGACTTATCATATTGTGGGTTCCTTTGCTGTAACACAAAGATAAGGATTGAAGCAAATTCCACTCACAAGCTCGTGAGCCTGTAAATTGGAACTATCCTTCATGATACAAAGCATTTTACCAGTCCAGAAATTTTTTTAAAGGAAAGACAGGAGTTTTCTTCAACAGAATTTTCCCTCGTCAATTGCTTGAATCTTTCCCACTGCTTTTAATCTTAATTGTTCACAGACTATTCATGAGAGAAAGATATAAACAATATCTATAGACTATTGGTTACAGAAAATATCTAGATGCAGATAGATATCAAAGCATTTTAATAAAATATATAGTGTTCTTTCTACACATGTAGGAAAATCATTGAACTCTATTTAAAACCCAATAAATAGTATAACTGTCATTGAGGTTTTGTGAAGGAACTGACTAGGTTTGGAAATGTTTGTGTGATGTTAGGATGTCCTGATTATTCACCCTGATTCCCAAGTTCTTTAAGCCTCAATCTACACAGAAGATCACTTCTGACCTGCTCACTCCTCCAGGTGAGGTCAGCCTTCCCCTAAGATACTCCATAGTGGCTGCACAGTTTCACTATTGAGCTAATAGAATGAGCTCTGTTTCCTGTTCCTGTCCTTTAGTCAACCATATACTCCACAAAAGCAGGGGCATGGCACACCCTGCCCCTCACTGCTTCTCAGACTACATCCTAGAGAGTCAATTGTATTTCTCAGGTGGAAGAATAAATGAATAGGCAATAGAAATGTTACAGATTCCTCTCTTGGATCTGTTGTTCTATGATAGAGAAAATCAATTGACTGATATTTTTGGTATTATTTGCTATGAATTCTTATTCTTCCTTTAATAGATTATGACATCTCAAGAGGCTGCTAACAGCCCTTCTACCACCTGCTTATATTTCATGAAGTCTGCTTTTTCTTTACTTTTTGAAGAGACAGCTGTGTGATGTGATAAAGCTGTAACCACTAACCTTAGTTTAAAAAATTATGGTCATTGCATTACACAATGAAGAAAGCAAGCAAGCTAGAAAGTGATGCTTATTCTGTTCTCACTGCCTCACTCAGTCCCACAGGATCTTAAACCTCACCCAAATCTTCAGGTCTGTCTCACTAAGAACCTCATATGACTGCTTCAGAGACCTCTGTTGAGTCTGCTGTGCATGTCACGTCATGTCCTGACTGCCACGGGATCATGCGGCAACTTCAGACCCGGCTGTTCCACGTGAAAACATCACACAGCACCCACAGGCCACTATGGCTTCTTGTAATAGTCCTAACTCTCTAATAATTTGGTGCTGGTTTTCCTGTTTATATCAGAACTTCCACTCTGCTTTATTACGGTTGAAGATGGGACTCAATATTTCTTTCATAAAGACAATTGTTTCCATGGGATTTGGGGGTTTTTCTCCCTCCCCCATTTCAGAGATGCCTATGTGGCTGGAAATAGATAAGATGGGGATGCACCTCTTCATTAAAAAACCTTAACCTCTGGCTAATGATGATATTAATACACAGCGTGCGATAAACACCTGAGACGCACTTTGTCCTAAACAACACAGCCTTAGAGAACCTTGTAGTCAATAAAATAAAATACCCCTTTCTCTTTAATTAACATATGAAATAAACACAGCCTGTGACACCTAGAGTGCTGCAGCAATTAAGAGGCATTGCTTAGTTAAACCTCCTAATACCTCATTTAAATATGCAATTAAGGGATAATTGCCTTCAATCAATAAAAAAATTGAAATATTTCGCAAGGGCTTCAATTATTTTTTGCTAGGCTTTCTACTTTACACTTGGCCAGCGCTCAGCCTGCATGCCTCGCTCCTTTGGTTAAAGTGACATTACCCCCTTTCTTGGTTCTGGCTTTGAAGCCTGCTATTAACATTGCGAGAGGCCAATCTAAGCCTCAGAAATCATCTCTTTTGCCTCAGCTAGAATTTCTGTGGCTGTGAAATTGCCTCTTCATGACTTGTTTTAAGTTATGCTCTTTGTTTTAACTCAACTCAAATCCTCCATTTTCATCTCCTTGCAAATGTTCCAAAGTTGCAAAGGAATCAATATTCAACCAGTGGCAATCTGCTGTTGCTTCTCCTATTGATACACCAAAATGCAGTAGCCAATGTGTTGTGCACTTGCTTTGATAGGTCTGGGTTTTGTCCCTTAGTGTCCCTCCAAAAAATACACATTAAGAACATATGTTTTCCTGGGTGTCTATAATCCTAGCACTCAAGGAGGCTGAGGCAGGAATTATCTGAGTTCCAGGCCAACCTGGGCTACATAGCAAAACCCTTGGTCTCAAAAAGCAAACAAACAAACAAAAGTGTAATTATAAACTCTTAGGTACATAGAAATATACCTAAACTGAACCTTCAGACAAACTCTGGGAAGTGCATAAAATGAACTGGGACAGATGACAGCCATCACCAGGGAGCATCAAGGAGTAACTCAAAGGGTTAGAATTTGGGCAATAAAGCATAACCAAATATTCATTCTGAAAGGGACAAGAGGAATCAGTATGTTGGGTTGTCAGGGGATGATCTGAAGTACTGAAGGTGAGTAGCAAATGCAATTATTAAGCAATAATCTTCTAAAATAAAATATAAATTGAGAGACTATAATCAATCAGTGAGGAACAAGTATCTCCCAGACAAAGCCAAGTGAAAGATTCAGTGACATCTGATGAGCGGGGCTTAGGGCTACATAAGCATCCTTGCCATATAATTCAGGCAGTAACAAAAAGTTGAATTTTTGTGCAGATTGAATTATCTAGACTGGTACCCCAGCACATGTGTAAGCTTCCTTTTCACTTTGATTGAATAGTTTGACCTTGAAAGAACAGCGTGCTTTTATTTTGAACCTGAAAACTGATGTAATTTTGTCATGACTCTGGGATGTGAAGATTGTGTGATTTTTCAATTTGGAGTCCAGTTGGCTTTTCCTACCAGCAGGTTCCACATCCTATGATTCAACCAACACTTGGGGGAAAAAATTCCAGCAAGTTTCAAAAAAGAAAACTTCTGTGCTTTGAGTACTGTATGTATTAACATGAAGTGTTTAGGTGCTTTATTAGATTTTTTACTAGGTATTGTAAGTAACCCAAAGATAATTTAAAGAACATGGGAGGATGTACTTAGGTGTTACACAAATATTGTAACATTGTAAAAGAGATGCCATTAGATATGGGAGATAACTATCTATCTATCTATCTATCTCTCTATCTATCTATCTATCATCTATCTCTATCTGTAGAGTTAAAGCCTGTTGTGTGTACCCTCCTAGAGACTATAACATTCTCTTCTTCCACAGCTGTTTAGCACTATCTTGAATCTGTCCCTTTCATTGTTATGCATGTTTTTATACTATTAATAGAATCTCTACATATATACTACAAACATTTAACAGTACTGTTTTGCATGTTTCCAATTTTTATATTGATAATATATTGTATAAACTCTATAACTTTCTGCTTAAACTAATGTTTCTGTGATTTATCCATGTTGATAATTGCAGCTATAATTCATTTATTTTGGGTTACTATGTAAAGCACTTTGTATGAAAATACTATAATTTATTTATCCAGTTTGCTTTTTTTTTGGTGGTTCTGGGATTTGAACTTTGGGCTTCATGCTTGCTAGGCAGACTCTCTGCCACTTGAACCATGCCCCTAACTCTTTTTTGCTTTAGCTGTTTTTCAGGTAGCGTCTTGTGTTTTCACCCAGGGTGGACTAAACCTTGATCTTCCTCCCTACAGCCTCCAGAGTAGCTGGGATGACAGGTGTACACTACAATGCCAGGCTGGGCTCTCTTATTTAATTACATTTAATAACATTAGTATTGATTAGAGGAACATGCTGGTACTAAGTGAGCTCCATGTCAGTGGAGACCATGGTGTTTTGTTTTGCTTTTTGTTTTTGTATTTTCAAAAAATACTGGATTAAGTTGTTGAATGACTAGTACACTTAGTACCTTATAACCTGAACTTGTTCTGTTGCCATGGTTAACTTTTTGTCTCTTTAATCGGGTAATGTTCCGGGGGAAGGGAGTGCTAAATCATGATTTTTAATGCAAAGTTATATGAATTGAAAGTAAAAAAACCCTGTTTTTTCAGAGGTAGCTGCTGGTTTTGTTTGTAGCCTTCAGATATTCTTTATGTATTTTCAAGCATTCACATCCACCTTTTTCCTTACATAAGTTAAATAACATTATAAATACACTAATCTGTTTTTTCCATGTAAGAACATATTGTGACTATCTTTTCAAATTAATACATGTCTCATTATTCTTAATGGCTGTATGGTATTTGTTTACTAGTTTAAGGTCATATGCTGCATAATTTACTTGACTAATCCTCCGAAGATGAACATTTGACTTTTCCCCAATTTTTTGCTACTATAAATTATTTTGAAATGAGTTTTTTTATATGCACATCTGTGCCTGGTGGTAAGTATACTGTCAAGGAGATAACAAAAACTTGAATATTGCTTGATGAAATTATATATAAATTTTAAGTGTTTATACCCTAGTACCAACTGCCAAATTGTTTTCCCAAAAACTGTACCAATTTACACACCCAACAAAAAATGTGAATATGCTTGTTCTTCCACACTCTCTTGAACAGCAGACATTAAGTCTGCTGTTTCCAAAAGGACTATCTCAGTCTTTGATTTTCACATATTAAGCATATTTTACATATGCATTCCTATTTGTATTATCTTTTCTGTGAACTACCCATTACTTTTCTTTCTATCCTACTCTGATTTTTAAGAGTGCTTTATGAATTAAGAAAATCTGCCCTTTAACATATGCATTCTAAAAAATTTCCCCAGTATTTTATCTTCTATTCTTGTTTATGGCATTTTGTTTCTATATAGAAATTTCCAAATGTTATATTTGATCAAATTTATTGTTCCTTTATAACTTCTGATTTATATAGTTGTTTGCTGTCATTATAGTTTTATTTAAGTTTTTATTGCATCTTGAATTTATTTTGAGCAATGACATGAGTTAGGAATCCAGCTTTTTCTTATTTTTTTATAATTGCATCCAAGATACCTACAAAAATCAATATTTCTTCTCAAACATGGACACTCATGATACCTGCATGTTGCCTGCCTGTGCATAATTACAAAGACAATGTTAAAATGAATTTTTCATGATGAGTATTGTGGAGTTGCAAGTACTTTTGTGTAAGCAGTACAATAAAGAAGGTTAATATTTACTGTAGAAATTGATCCAAATCATTGCAATCCTCTCCAAGGCACTTTGGATGTTTCACTTTTCCTGAATAAAATAATACTTGAAATGAGAAAGCCACTGTTTAGGATCTGGTCCTGAATTTGTCAGGCAGCTAATTCCTTGTTGGACTTCTTGGTCCTTCTAAATACCACCCACAGTGACAGCAAGATTCAGGGAAAACAACTGAGATTCTGAGTGTGGACTCTATTCTTGTGTGGAGTACACAGCTGTGAGCACTCAAAAAGAGAAGTGAAAAATGGGGTCCAAAGATGATTGGATATCTGGGAGAAACCAAATCAACTTGGGTGGGATGATAAAAGGAGAGATTAAATCCAGACATAGAAGGATCTGAGAAATAGCACATGATCTGTGAAGGATCCTCATAGCTAGGGGTCCTACCAGTCAGACAGACCTCTCCTTGCCTGGCCTGAATCAGTCGGTAGGTTCTGTATGACTACATGGCCTTTTCACTGAAGGCATCTGCTCCTCACCAGCTCCACACAAGAGTGAACCCATTCAACCATAGTGTATCAACTGCTTACTGTATCTTACTATATGTGTGGTCCTTTCCCCTTTAGAACTTCCATCCTAGCAGGAAAGTTAGATGTTTGAGCATTTTTTTAATCAGTCATTTTTCATCATAACATAAGAAAAGCCACAGTGTTACAAGAGTCATCAGGTAATTAGACACAGTTAAGTGCAGAGGATAGGCTTCTTTAGGGATCTGAACTCAAAAGGATGAGCAGGGTTAACTAGCTGGTGTGGTAACAAGGTGCACAGTTCACAGGGGAAACAGCTAAACAAAGGCTAGAGACAGGGAAAAGTGTGGATGGTGAGTGTATTTCAGGACGAAGAGAAGGTGCATGGGTGGGAGGAAGACAAGAAGGCAGAGACTTGGATGAGAACAGGACTCAAAAACTCCATATTAGGCTGTAGAGACCAGACTCAAAAACAATCTGAGTCAGAAGGGATAGAATGTGTGGACTTTGCCTGAGAGTCGTCGGGTGGGGGGGTGGCAGAGCACAGGGGCTGCCACCTAGCTTCAGGGAATAAAGAAGTTTGTATGTATAGTATCTGTGTTTTAAGTATTGCTGAAATTGAAAACAAAAACAAGCTCTGCATGAACAAAACATGCACAGACGGCATCTGTAGACACCCAGGTTGTAAGCACAGGATTCAGGGGCCAATAAGTGTTTTCCCAATCCTGTTTCATGAGATGTGATTTAATGGTATATGTGTGCCTCTCCTTTGTAGGAGGGGAGCATGCATTGTTTCCTCTTCCTCCAACAGAGTTTATTTCCCTGTGTACCATTCACAGCCCATTTCTGATAACTTGAATTTACACTGGTTTTTATCAGGCCTCTTTATTAAATCATACAGGTCTCTCAAAAGTCAGTGAAGCATATTAGAATTCATGAAACTAAAACCATTGATAAGTGGGAACAAGGAGAGCATACATTTTCAAATGATGGTTGAGATACTGAACTACAGACAGTTTTACTTTAGGAACACTTCTTCAGGTTTCATTGTCTTAACTACTTTGCACAAACTTTCATTTGTGTTTCATTTAAAGTGTAGCCCAAAATTCTGACCATTTCTGAAATTGTTCTTGATTCAGTAATTCAGTATATGTAAGCCAATTACTTATACTTTTACAGTAAATTCAACTGCAGTGCTGACAGTGTTGTGTCAGATAGATGCTTACTTCTCTGAGCCCAGAAGCTTATTCTTACAAGTTTGAATTGTGTGTTAGCGAAGTGAAGGGTATATGTCAAACTTACTTTGTTGTTCTAGGTGGTGAATTATATTCAGCAGAGGTATATTTCATAATTCTGCTTTGACTAGATGTGCCATTCCCTTGTTGTTGGACAATTAAGTGCTTAAAGTTTTTTCACTATTGTAATAGTGCTGTGAAGAACATATTTTAGTGTATTTACTGAACAGATTTTAGGGACTGGTACCCAAATTACAGCGATAAGGTGAACATATAGTACAGGATATTAAGCTGATTCATTTCAGTGTTATCTGATTAAACAAGTGTACAAAGCATACTATTTTAGAAAAATTAAAAGAAGGAGGAATAACACAGAAGGGATTTGTTTTCACAAATTCCAAAGTAAAGTCACATAATAAGATAATCAATGGTATAGTTGTGGAGATTTTTGTTTTATTAATGTCCCTTGACAGAAAATTCCATGTTCTTGATTTGTTAAATGGCAGAACTCACAAGTGTATTTATTTACATCAGGAAAGAGAGTAAAGAATCCTGGCTGTTTATGTTTAGCTATAGACAAATCATAAGTGTCCTAGTGAGACACTTGGGTTGATGCCTCCCAGGCTGCCGGTGGCTCCAATGCATCATTCAGTCTGACCTTGGATGCTGTCAGAAATGAAGCTGGCTCAGCCTCCTCACTGTGGCCTCCTGACTCAAGTGTTTCAAATCCCTCACTCTTTCCACCAGGTCGTTTCTCTTGCTGGCAAAGTAATTCATCAGACTCTTAAGCCAAACAGACAAAATTAGGTCCTTTTCACCACAAAGAACCATTTCTCCAGTACTATGCTGTATCAATTGTTTCTAGACCTTTTAGAAGCTGTGTCAAATTTGTTATGAACAGTTTAAACATTCTGTATGTTCCAATGTAACTATTTATATAAACACTCTAACAGAAAAATATTATCTTCTTTAACTAAGTAGTTATAAATTTGTTATACAGTATTTCTCATGTACCCAAATCTGGAAAGCAGTGTTGGTTAAGCCATCAGCTAGCACATAAACACATCCTTACATCCCTATTATGGTAGAAAGAGGAACAGTTGGCTAGGTATCTACTGTGTGTCTCACACCACGATAAATATCCTGGGTCCAATCCTGAGATGACTCTTAATAAAAAGAAGTCTCCTATTTTCCCAATGAGAATTTTCTTAAGAATTTTGAGCCAATCAGAATATATTGTATAATATTTTAAAGATGTAGATAAAACATTCAAATATTTGCATACAGTATGAATTTAACTTATCTAATATACTTACAATGACCTAAAATCCAATTCGAACTTACGTTAACTTAGAAATACCGATTTTCTCATATTGACATGCCACAAGATCATGGTGTATCAACCATTGATGGATATGTTTGATATCAGTGCATCATTTTAAAATGTGCAGTAATATTATTTTTGTCTATAGTCACCTTGCTGTGTGCTACAACTAGAACGCCTTTCTCTTGTCTAACTTAGTACTCATTGACCAACCTTCACCCATCCCATCCTCTCCCCACTCTTCCCAGCCTCAGTAACCACTGTTCTACTCCCAGCTTCAATGAGATCAACATTTGTTTTGTATCCATGTATGAGTGAGCACATGGTGCTTGTTTTTCTGTGTGTGGCTTATTTCATGTTACACAGTGTCTTCCAGTTTCATCC
This sequence comes from Castor canadensis, assembly GCF_047511655.1. Classification (NCBI taxonomy): domain Eukaryota; kingdom Metazoa; phylum Chordata; class Mammalia; order Rodentia; family Castoridae; genus Castor; species Castor canadensis. Next base: position 48,717,481 of record NC_133389.1, on the reverse strand, counting down.
ATGCTGTCACAAATTACAGAATTTCATTTTTTTATGACCAAACAGCATTCTATTATGAAAGTTGGTATTTTTTCAACTCTATGGTTTCATGCTATAAATTTCTCTTTGTTTCTGACATGTGATCTCTCACTAGTCAGTTTTGTAAATCCATCCAAGTTGCTATGGAACCTATAGTACTTGATCCTACTGTTCCTTGAGTTCCTTCTTATGCCCCCACTAAGGTGGCCAGACAAACTATGGAACACTCTATTGAATTTGAATTTTAGGTAAATATTTTTGTGCTTTCAAGTTTAATTTTCTTTTCTCTCTTTTCTTTTATTTTTACATTTTTGGCCGTACTGGGGCTTGAACTCAGGACCTCACACTTGGTAAGCGGACATTCTATTCTACCACTTGAGCCACTCTGCCAGTCCTGCTTTCAGATTTAAATTAAGGGGCATGATACTGTTTAATTTTGAGAGTGATGTGGCCACTCAGATTTTATCGTAAGCCTTAATCACCAATGATCAGCAAAGCCATGTCTATCATCCAACAAGTTTCTTTGAGTCTCTTCTGGGTTCCTGATTTTGTGCCATTGGGCAGAATTATTTCTGAGTTCTTTAGTTTGTTCCATTGGATTTGTCTCCTTTTCTATTTTCTTCCATTCTGTCTTTATTAACATAGCTTTGTAATAAGAGTTAATTGATATCGTAGGAGAAATCTATCTAATTTGCTCTTCCTCAGAAGTGTCTTGCCTATTGCTCTTTCATGCTTCCACATAAATGCTAGAAACTCAATGTATAAATGTAGTGACGTCATATATGTTACGTTCTCCATGAGTCTTACACATCTTTGATAGATTTACTCTACCAATCAAAAGGTACCTTTTAATTATTTCTGCTATTACACGTTTTTCCATATTATGTCTTCTTTCTTTGAACTGTAACTTTTATGTCAAAATGCAAGTGTTTTAGCAGTGTGGTACACAGAATAATGGTCACCCCAAAATATCCATGAATCTCTAGAAACTATGAATATGGTGCTTAGGTGGCAAAAGAGACTTGCGGATATGATTAAGGACCTTGAGATGGAGAAGTTATTCTGGACTAGACGCATGAACACAACCCAATCGAATGATGCCTTACAGGTCAAGAAGCTTTCCAATTGTGGTCAGAGAGACATGCCACTATGGATATGGAGAAGGCTTTAAAGATGAAGGAAGGGGCTGTTAGCTGAAGAGTGTGGGCGGCTTTAGAAGAAGCTAGAAACAGCCTCCAGAGAGGACCACGGCCCTGCCAACACCTTGACTTTCAACCCATGAGACATCTGTTGAATTTCTAATCTACAGAACTGAAAAATAATCTTTAGTCTTAAACCATTAAGTTAGTGTTAATTTGTTGTCATGGCAATAGAAAACTCAGTACTCTTACCTTGCCAAACTTTGATTTACTAAAGTTTCATGTTGCTCCTAAAAAGTTGTTCTTGTTTTATTATAGTAGTGGTTTGTCTAATCCTATGCCATTACTTATTTTGCCACAGTACCTTCAAAACTGAGTAGAAGGAATGATCATTGATTTCTATGGCTTTTCCTCAATTTTAAAGAAATTCTCCAATATTCCTATTTTAAAAATAATGTTTTGGTATATATTTTTCTTCAAGTTAAGGAAGATTAATTATTGTCCTAGATTTCTAAAATATCATTTTGCTTTATGCTCATAAGTAGTTGAATTTCATCATCTTTTGAGATGACTCTATGACTTTTTCTTTTAAAGCAATTTAAGTAGTATGTTTATAACTTTTCTCATGCTAAACCACTCTTTCTTTCTGAGAATAAACCAAATTTAGTCATGGTGTATTATCTATCTATCCCTTACTTGATTTAGATTTAATTGGCTATTAGAATCTTCACATTCATGTTCATTAGTCAGAATGGTCTATAAATAATGTTTTTTTCCAGGTTCATCTTTGATGTGTTTTTTCTCACAGTGGTACTCACCACATTAGATTGGGTTGAAAACTCTTTCTTCTATGCTCCAGAGATTTTGCATACGATTTGAATAATATTTTCCATATGATTTGAATAATATTTTCCATTGACTATAGGGCAGGATCTCACCTGTAAACCCTTTATGAAAAATCCTAACTAATGGTTCATTTACTTTGTAGTTATAGAAATGTCCTAGTTTTCTACTTATTCTTAATTTTTTTTCTCAGAATTTGTCAATTTGATCTAAATTTTCTATTTTTATTGGCATAATTACTTCAAGTATACCTTGTAATCTTTATCCCAACTTTTAGAATTCTGTTATAATTATAGCTGTAGAGCTCTTTTCTGAAGTTTTGGTACTCTTTATTACTATTATTTATTTGGTGTCTTTTATCCTTTTCCTTAATCAGTCTTGCCAGAGATTTTCAATTTTCCTATTCTTTTTATTTCTTTCTTACTTTCTTTTTTTGGTACTGGAGTTTAATCAATTTTCCTATTCTTTTAAGAACTGCCATGTTGATTCTATATATTGTATTTTTGATTTTCCATTCATTGATTTTTTTTTGCTCTTATCTTTCTATTCTCATTAAGTTTGTTATCTCACCTTATAATTTCTTAAGAAAAACGTAACTCAATTATCAGTCTTTTTTTTTCCCTTGTGTTTCTCCAGAAGTCCCACTTTCCTTGCACCTGGCACATTGTGATACACTGTGCTTCCTTGATCACACAAGTCCAAGCATTTCTTTCAGCCCATGATGATTTTTTCTTGGGTCTATGGGTTATTTGGTAGTGACTTTTAATTTCTAAACTATAGGGATTTTTTATTACTTATGTTGTTAACTTTATGAGGATTTTTATTATTTATGTCGTTAAAATTGAATTTCAACAACTTTATTGGGAAGTAACTAAAAACTATTAAATTCGCCCATAGTAAGTGTACAATTCAATTAGTTTTAGTAAATTTATATAGGATTATCAGCCAGCACTACAATAAATCTACTTTTAGGACATTCCCATCCCCCCCAGTACATAGCCCTCAAGCCCATTTTCAGTGCAGCTGTAAGGGCATTTGGGCTGGAGAATCTCATGTATATGGTACTGATTCTCTGAGACTCACTAGGTCTGCACTGCCTGGTGCCATGGCCATGATAGGTGTGATTCTTCACATTTAAGTAAGTTAAAGTAAAATTAAAATTTAAGTTCCTCAGTCTTCACAAGTAGTCTTAAAGTGCTCAGTAGCTACATGTATTATACAGCACAAGTCTAGAACTTCTCTAAAGAGGAAATGAAAATCTCGCTTCATCATTTAGAGTTCTGTTAGACAGTCCTGGCTCAGATAACTCTTTCAGTTGGGCTAAACTTTTTGGTTGGGTTAATCTGCTGTTTAATCCACCTATTAAGTATTATACTTCTTTAAACATTCTATGTATAGCTTTCCTCTGGTCTTTAAAAATTGTAATATTCAGGGGCCTGAAGTTCCTGTTTATGTATCTAACAACTTTCATTCATGGTACATGTCCCTTTGTATGTTTACTGGTTTTTTTCATGTGAATTTAATATTTGATTTCAATGTATGGGAATAATATGGGCATAAATTGAAGATAGTTTCCTCCAATTTTTTTTTGCTTTGCTTGTCTCTCATCTAAATGTCACCAGTAACAAAGGACTACCTCCTCTTCCCTTAATGTGTTGGCTTAAAGTCTCAGGCTTAGTGGCCCTACTGGACCAGCCCCAAACAATTATCACCAACTACTTATTACTCTGAGCTCCTTCTCCAGGTCATGAACCTGGGACTTTGGAGATGGTGGGGTTTCTTTAGGTATCTCTGCAATCTTTTACCAGCCCTCCCATTTATCAATAACTGAGTCTTATTGGGATTAAATTGTTCCACACAGGACCTTCAGAGTACCTGGTCCCCCTTAGTACTACAATTTGGGTGAAAGTCCTATATGAGTAGCCCACACTGGTATTGGTTAGATTTACTTTAGCTTTATATGGATTCCTCAAGTGGAATTTCCATTTTCAATATAAAACAATCAAGAAAGAATCTCACAAAACACTTTGTGAAGATTTGAACTGAAGGCAATTTTTTTTTTGTGAAAGATGAACACCACACATCACATTTAAGAGCATATGAGACCTTTTTAACTAAGAGAGTGAAAAAAGAGAAGTAGAAACACTTTGGACTTGAGGTTTTACAGTGCTGAACACCCATTAACTCAACACTCAGTAACTGTATGTTTTATGCAGTACTTTAATCTGGACCTCAGTTTCTTCGTCTGTGCAAAAAAAAAGTGTAAGCTATGCCTATTAGATTTGTGATGATTAGTGGTAAAGAACCTGGCATCTAGAATGACTCATTCAGAGTTGATGACCCTGGTGGTAAATGTGATGAGGAGTAGCATAGCACTGAGCAGGCCTTCTTATCTCCAGAGGCTAAAAGAAGGTGCCTCTCAATTATGGTGATGCAGGGAATTCTTAGACGCTTTATACTTTCCAAGGTTCTGAATAATAACACTCCTATGAAGCTTTGGTAGGCCCCTGGATCTAGAATACAAGGAGCCTGTGTATGGAGGAGTTATGAATGGAACTTGGATGTGTAAACTCAGATGTCCCTGACCTAGCCCCTGGTGGCACAGGACATAGGAAAGAAGAGGATGCATACAAGGCTTAGCTCTTCCTGCTCCAGTGCATTTCAGCATAGGACTTCCTGAAGTCCAAGAATCCTACACTTAAACCTGGTCTACAAAGTCATTAAGAAAGAATACTTGCCAAAGTAGGTGGATAGAGCATGTTTTATTTAAGAGTGAATTCAATATTTATACTTAGGACTTGTAGCCCTTCACTTGTTCTTTTGCTCAGGCCCCACAAATATTAGGGGCAAGCCTGTCTCTGCTGTACTCTCCCATGCAAAAAGAGAAGCCATCTGCCCTAGGATATGGGTTATTCCTGAGTATTTGAATAAGGGAAAAATGAGAGGATGTCAGCTTGTGTTCACCTCAATTCATCCGAGGGTGAAACTCAGGCATTCTAAATATACAGTTCTGTCCAAGCTTTAGAGCTCTGGCTGTTTATTGCAGACTTACTGCATGCCTTCCTTCCACATCTTTCACTGGAGTCTAACAAACCAAGGTAGGCTCAGGCCTTAAAATGTGAGGACCTGAGTGTACAAATTCCACATAGTTCTGGGAGCTCTGCCATGGTACATCAGTATTCATCAGTGCAGACAGGTTTATAGGACTGAGTAGGTACACATATGAGTCTTTCTCTGTCTCCTCTGGAAAGTGTTTTGTCACCAGTGGAAGCCCAGTGACATCTCTCTGGGCATTAATTACTACCTATATCTCTTATCTAATTTGCCACTTGAGTAGGTGGTTCTTGTAACTGACTGCAAATAAAAATCAACCAGCATATTTTAAACCTAGAAAATTTCAAACCAATCCCCAGAGATTCTGATTCAGTAGGAGTCCAAGGTGAAACCAGAGAATTGCTTTTTGGTTATTATTTTTGCTGATGCTGCTATGCGTATGGTGTGTATGCAGGTGTGTTCATTATTAAGCATACCAAGTAATCTAACATAGTCAGGATTAAGAATCTTGAATTCTAATTTTGTGTTTCTTCCTGTGTGGTAGGCCTTACTTTTCTAGGCAGATATTAACATGTGTTTCACGTGTGAGTATAACCCTGACAGCATGTATCCTGTCCAGTATGGACTCTACAAAAAGCACATTGAATGAAACCTGGATCTTCCAAGACAAGAGCAAGAGAAATCACACATTATCCTCTATGCTGGTCACTGTTCCCCCTGTTGTCACTGCTTCCTCTTCTTTTCTTCATGTTCCAGTGCTTAATGCTGAACACCTTCTAACCCTGTGGACTCTGGGGCCTTCCATAACTTCCAGCACATTGGCAGCCTCAAGTTGGGCCTCTCCAACAGCTCTTTGTTTTGTTTGCTTGTTGAGCTGAGTTTAAATCCAAATTCAAATGTGAATCATTAAAAGGGGGATTTTTCTTAAAACCAATGATTTGTCTTTGGACCACTGGCAGCCCTGGCCCCTGCTTGAGCCACATTAATTTCAGCAAGTGTTGTTAGGGACGGAAGAAAGCCAGCTGGGGCTGCCAGCTTTTAACTCCTGCTCAGGGGGCTTAAAGAGGTAGTCCCGAGGTGCCTGCAGCCATGTCCTTCTTTAAAATCAATTAAAAAGAGCAAAAATGTGAAAACCCTATTGTAGGAAAAAATACTGTCTAGGGGATTTCACTTTTTGCGTGGGTAACTTTGCTTTTCCCTGGGCATGTGGGAGACAATGTCCCCACTTGAATCTGATATAGGGGAATGATTGAGACATTTACTTAGGTGAGAACCTTTTGTTAACCAGAAAATTGGTCCTTTTGCCTTCCTGATTTTTTATAGGTAAGTATGCTTTACTTTCTTTATTTTTTTCTTAAATGGTACTTATACATACACCTTATTGATGTATTATTCATGTGGACAAACTACTTCCATTATGTGAATGTACAATAGCTGGAAGTCAATGGGAATCAAACAGCTAAAGCTGTATGCAATGCTTTAAAAATTGCAGGACTGATAATAACAACTTATGAGGCTGTCAGTGTTGAGACAGAGTCAGCTGAACTTTAGACTCCATTGTAAAATGTCCATATTCATCCTCAAAGTCTCAAAGAGGACTCCTTTCCCTCTATTTCCTATACATAGGTTGAACCTATGATTTGCTCAAGATAAGAGCATAAAGTCTTCCTTTTCTTTGCCCTTTAACATCAGAAAACTTAAGTAGAATTGGCCATCTGTGCACTCAAGAGTACTTGCTATGAACAAGGCAGTGCCAAGCAAGAAGCTGTTGAGAAAAGACATATCCCCAAACCACCCCTGTATGGAAGAGGCACTCATTTCATCACCCTAAGGAATCTCAGATGAAGAGATACCATTATCTACCACAAGTTACCACGACAGAAAATCCATACTGTGACATGGGCACTACCTCATAACCTCACAAAACTCTTCCCAACCAGTTCGAAAGAAGCAGCATGCAATTTTCAACAGGAAGTATAAGAAAAAATACATGGGGGATGGGAAAAAAAGATGACAGTTTGTAAGGAATAAAATGTCTAAGACTTTAAAAGAGCAAATCATGTGTGTTTCTAAGACTTACCTGCACTTCTCTAGTTGATTATGGGCTACTCAAATCTATTACCTCAAATAAATTAAATCCTTGTTCAAATATTGTAATCCCTGTTATATCTAAAATCTCTTACATCCACCTTGACCAGTCACCCTAGCTCCTGCCTTAGGGCTCATGTCCCTCTCTGGCCCAGAGTCTTGTACGTGCATCCTTCTTTGACAAAGGCACTCACGTGTAAACTTATTTAGGTCCCAGGTGTTATCTTTCATGCCTTCATTCCCTCTGAATGTAAGCAAACAAAGTTATACTGGGTAGATTATTTCCATGGAGCTACACTGATTTTTACTTGCTTGATTTTCTTTTGTATTCTCCTGTCTTTTATGTGCATCAACTAGCCTTCATTCATGCATCAGGCTGTTTGGTCTTCAATATGTTTTGCTACTTTTGTATCTCTCTCACAGTACCAAATGTTGTTAGCTGGCTGAAGCAGAGATTAATTTAAGGTTAGAAAATAAGCTACTAAAAGGATTAATTGTAGAGGTGGAGAAGATGAGCAATTTAGAGACTGCACTTCTGCTTATGAAACCTGTTTATATGCAAATGGTGACAGCATAGTTTTTATGAACTTTTTGAGGGATATGAGAAGGGAAATGAGGATCCCAGGCCAAAAACAAAACAAAATGCTTGGAATGAAGCTTCTACTACTCTGATTTTTGTAAAAATTACAGGATTCCATAGTTATTCCTGGGGTAGCTAAAAATTTTAATAGAGATTTCTAGAAGCTATGTGTTATAGCTGTGAAGACTGTGGTTGCTTGTTTCTAAAGAACATTTAGATGCTCCTACCTGTCAGATCATTCCAGCCTCACCATGATAACTACTTAAAGCTAGAGAACCACATCTAGAACTCTTTCCAGAAACCAAATGTTTAGCACTGACACCTGCACCTGCAAGCCAGTGTCAGAGCTATGATCACCCCTTAGTCTTCTCTTTGAATCTTATTCTCTCCACCTGAGCCCTTACTCCTGGTTGGTTTATCTATCTTTATCACTCTGGCTACCTTCTCAGGCTGATGGTTGGGTACAGTCCCCTCTACACACATAAGTAGTGGGCTAAAAGATAGATAGATAGATAGATAGATAGATATAGATATAGGATAGATATGGTTTATTTGCTCGTCATTGTAAAGTTTCTCTGAAGATCTGTCTCTTAATAGCTGTTAACATCTGACATTCTATTAACTCCTTCTGATTCTTTCCAGCTGTTTCAGTCCTTCTACAGATGCCTCCATCCTTGACCTTGCTGAGCAAGGCACATGACCTTGTGCTTAGCTATACAAGGTTGTTCATGTTGACATCTTTCCAATTTCTTGGATTCAATTAGTAAAATTCTTATTGAAAGAACAAATAATCTACCTGCAGGAAAAAATAGATCTTTGGAGAAAACAACTTTCGGGTTAAGTAGCTTCAGTTTTCTAGTGACAGAAGCTCTTTTTCTGTTTGTTTGATAGAAGTTGTTTTCCCATTGTTGTTGATGTATTGTTTTGCTTTAGTTTTTTTAAGGGCACTTGAGGGGACAGGTTATCAGTTAGATACTCAGGTAGTAGAGAATGAGGCTAATAAAAGCAACCTACCATGAGCTTTCCAGGCCCAGAAGCTTTTAGTGGGAGCTTAGGTCCAAGCAATAATATTTTATGTGAGGCTATCATTTCTAACATAGTATTTAAGAGAACCTTCTCTTCTGAAGTCTAAAATGTCTTCTGGTATTACGATAGCCCCATTCTCTCCTCTTGGCCACCAGGATGATTTTCTACCCTTCTAAAACAACCATGGTTATTGGATCATCATTTTTTTCTCCTTAACCTATCCTTCATCCCTCCCTCCTTAATTCTACCAAGTTCATCTCCTCTTCATTTCAACCACCATACACATCAGCATACCCTGAACTTGTTCATGACCAAGAGCTCTATCACCTTAAAGACCTGCAACCCTGGACTTCCATCAGTTCCTTCAATTTATCCCTCCCTATATTCTTAACAACATGGCTTAAATGAATATTTTCCTGAAGAATCTTCTCAACGATGAATAATGTCCTCCTGCCCAATGACTAGTGCTCATTGTACTGGACTTCTTTAGAATTAACATGGTGAGTAACTTGCTGTTCTTCACACAGCTCCTCACTTAGTTTCCATCATCCAATGAGGGTCCTCTACCTTTCTGGTCTCCCATCCCAGAACATTGGCCTACGTGTCGTTGGCTTGCCTTCCCCCAAAGTTCTCTCCACCGTCTTCTTCTCTTCTAATTTGCTGCTAAGTTACACCACAGTGACCTCAAATCTGCATTTCTCCTCCTTTCTTAATGCTAGATATAAATTTCCAACTCTTTGCTGGCAACCACTCCCTCAAATCTAACACAATGTAGTGCCTGGTACATACTTAGTGCTTAATAAGTATTTAGTGAAATAGAATATATAAACAAATATATATTACATATCGATAGATATTATATAATATAAGCAGTATTTGAATACAGCAAATACTCATTATGTACTTAATATGAACAAGGTACCATGGTGAGAACAAAGATAAAAAGATAGATATTTTTGTGAGTGGTTGGGGAATAGTAGTGTGGCACTCTAGATACTCTAACCAGAGAACAGGTACCAGGGGGCAGAGTTTATCCTTAAGAGTCCAAGAAAGGTCAGATTCTAAATGAAGAATAAGGTAAAATGGGCTAAAATTGTACCCCTCCCATTCACATTAGTCCTAGATAGAGCTTCATGTAAGAGTCTAACCCTGAAATATATTCAGATGGTTTTAAGGAAAGTATCAAATAATTCCTTAAGAGAAATTAAGCAAGGGTGGCAAACCATTCCACAAGCCAAATCCAACCAGTGACTAGGAAATAAAGTCTTATTGGAACACAGCTATGTTCATTCATTTACATATTATCTCTGGCTGCCTTTGTACTACAACAGTAGAGCAACTGTCACCAAGATAGCCCACAAACTCAAAAATATCTTAACCATCTGGCCCTTTGCCAGCCCCTCTGTACAGAATGACAGCCCCAGCTTCCCTTACTCTAAATAAAACCGAGTGTTTCTTAAAAGAATCGATTCCTAAGCCTCACCCCAGACTTAAGAATTAGAATTTCCATAGGAGTGACCTGGAACTCAGGATCTTTATAGATGCTCCAAGTGCTCCTCAGGCTCAGGAAAGTTTGGAAAATCGTGGAAGAGTTTTTTAAAAGCTTAACCTTTATAATCTTACAGTCTTGGATTTATGTCTCAACTCTACCATTTCTAATTCTATTATTTTCAGTTCCTCAGTGCGCTTCAGTTTTTGTGTGATAAAGGGGGAGAAACAAATATGCCTTTTGCATAGAATTGTAGGGAGGATTAGATGGGAACACTCTTTATAAAAAATGTGGTACATGATATGAATGAGGTCTTCATCACTGTCATTGTCATCATCGCTGCCATTATTATTTTTCCCCTCCTCTTCCTCTTTCTTATTGAACATCACCTCCCACATGATCTACCTGCTTAGAAAGTTTTTGGTAGGACTATCTTTGAAAAACGGTGAATTAGTTTACCTTCACTTCATAAATCCTGAGTTGTCTCTTCTCCTTTTTTCAGTTTAAAAATATTCAAATAAATCTTTAAATGATTTATAGCATCTTTTATTTAAGGAATACAAAGTACTGTGCAAAGAAGTGAGCTTGATGGAGGCGATGGAGAAGGTAAATTGACCTGCCCCAAACCACACAGCAAGTGCAGGGGCAGCTGTACAATGCCTGATTCCCAGCCTAATACCTGAACTCCAATACCAACATACCTTTCCAGATCCGTTTCAACATCATTTATTTATTACCCTCGTACAGACAGGATACGACAAACCTATCAACCAAAAACCTTTTACAGGCTCACAAAATGCTCCCAAGCCTTTTCCACCCCTCCCAGACAGCATGTCAGCAGGGTGAAGGAAGCCAACCCCACCTGCCTGAGGTATGCCAGAATTACTTTGGAGTTGTGTCCCTCCCTTTCTCAGAACACTTCAGGACAGTCCCGCTACTTCTCAATCAGATTGAAGTTCCTCATCATGAGCTTTAAATTTCACCCCTCTCTTCTGTCTCACTGCCCTCGCCTTCCACTTCATCCACTTATATTTCACCTTGCGGTATCTACACCAGCCAAGGAAACCTACCCAGACCTGGCCAAACAAAGCTCATCCATTCTTACTGGACCTTAAAGTCCACTAAAAGAAGAAAAATGCCCTGAGCAAGAAGGAAGATGATCTTAACCATATCCTGTTCTGACCAGACCATACTTGGGAAATCACGTCCCATTCCAGGAAAGACATTCTTAGAGGGGTTTGGAAAAGCAGGTGGCCATTTAGAGGAGAGGTCCAGATTTGGTAAGGGGATAAAGAGTTCTGTGAGCTTGCAACATGATAGCATCTGTCACATACTGGGAGGGCTGTCATACTGAGAAAGGTTTGAACTAACTCTGAGTAGCTTAAGACTGGAAATCGATGCTTGTATTTATTTGTATTTGGATCTATCTTCCACATAAGAGAGAAAACATGCAATCTTTGTCTTTCTGAACCTGGCTTACTTCATTTAACATTATGTCCTCCAGTTGTATCCATTTACTGGTAAACAACAAAATTCTATTTTTTATGGATGAATAGTATTCATATATTTGTGTATATCACATTTTCTTAATCCATGCAGCAGTTGTAGGGCATCTGCGCTGTTTCCATAGCTTGGCTATTATGAATAATGCTGCAATGAACATGGGTATGCAATACATGCAGAACGCGTTTCCAAAAGTGGGACTGTTAGACACTAGAGGAGGAGGAAAAGAAGAAAAGAATGATAGAGAGTGAAAAATACTGAAATACATCACATCTATGTAGGAAAAGACACAATGAAATGCCTTCAAAATGGTTGAACTACACAGAGTAGGGGGAAAAGGTAAGGAGAAGTAATAGAGGGTGTTAAACTGATTACAATGAACAGATACTTAAAACAATGAAGGAGAGGCGTGTAAAGCAGGTCATGTTAAGGGCAGGGAATGAACAGATACTTAAAACAATGAAGGAGAGGCGTGTAAAGCAGGTCATGTTAAGGGCAGGGTGACAGCAGGAGGGGGAGGGTAAAGGATGGCGAATATGTTTTCTATTCATGCATGAATATGGAACATTGAAACCTGTTGAAGTTATTTTAAGAAGGGGAGTGGGGTAGAAGGGAGAATAATGGAGGGAATGAACCAAACCGGGGTACAATATATGTATATATGGAAATATTACTAATAAACTGAATATATTATCTTGAAAAGTATGTGATCCACATGGGATCAAGTTTTGAAAGGATGTTAAAATGGCAATATCTGTTCCTTCCTTCTTTTATGGGAGGGGTATGGTTTCCAGCAGGAGCTCTACCACTTGGACCACACACCTCAGCTCTTTTACTTTTCATTTGTTTTTTCCTACAGAGTCAAGCCAGCGTCAGACCTTGATCCTTCTATTTCCACCTTCCAAGTAGCTGGAATTATAGTCATACACCACCACATCTGGCTGGCAATATATATTTCTGATACCTTGTAATTTGCTGACTTCCACAGAACAGCTCAGGCCAAGAGCACAGCTTTTGATCCATTTTGTCTGGGCTTGAATTCTACTCTATTTTCACATGTGATATGTATTAGCCCTCTCAGTTTCTTCATGCACCAACCATGTTATGTTATAGTAAGGGATTAAATAAGTAAATGAATACACACACATGATTTCAACAGAAGGTGACATGTACAAGGATTATACTACCATTTGTTTTTAGTTTGTTATCATTTTTATCATCTGGTAATCATAGGAACAACCCATTCTGTGTTCTTTATATGTATCAAAGCTCCTACTTTTCTCTACAGACCACAACACCAGACAGTTAATTTTCACAAATGCAGCACTTCCTTCTTTCAACTGAGGCACAAAAAGGGAAGATTTCAGCCCTGAGACAGGGCATTTCCAGAACGTGCAAAGAGAAGGAAGGGTAGTAGAGCCTGGCTCCTTTCTTCATGGCTTCTAGTCATGGATGACATTTTAAAGAAACAGCTTCTTAAGACAAGAGTTACAAATCAGCCACAATGGAGGGAAACAAATTACAAGGGTGAGACATTGGATTTAGTACTAAACAGTACCTACCTAGCACATGGACGGCACTAAAAACCGTTAATACAGCCATAATGCCAATCAACATGGTCCTGCAGACTAGGAGTTGAATGAAATTAAACTAAATCCTAAAGAAATGAGACCATAGATAAAAGAAATTTCAGTAAAATATAAACAGTATTCACTACTGTGAGCGTCCATCATCTAGGTACAACCCACTGGGTTATCTCTTAGTTACTTGAATTCTTTCTCTAAAGCACGGAACTGCTCCCGAGCTTCCTCTTCTTTACGACCCTGTTGCTTACAGTACCACGAACGAATCTCCTAGTACAGCCTTTTCCTTTTCAGTTTATTTTTTTACTGTAGATATTTAAGGTAAGGTGTATGACATGATGCTTGATATACACATACACAGTGAAATTCTTAACTATAGCCAAATTAGCATATCCATCCGCCTCCTGTTTTTGGTGTGTGGTAAGAACACTTAAAATCTACTCTCAGCAAATTGTCAGTATATAATACAATAATTAATTATAGTCATCATGGCCTAAGTTAATCATTAGACTTAGTCATCCTACAGTACCCTTTGACTCACTTCTCCCTATTTCTTTCCCTTTCCCACATCTAGAAACCACCATTATGCTCTCTGTCTCTACTTACTCAACTTTTCTTTTAGATTTTGCATATAAGTAAGAGTGGATAATATTTTTCTTCCCTATATCTGGCTTAGTTATTTAGCATAACTGTCTTCAGATTCATCCATGTTGTTACAAATGATAATATCTCCTCTTTTCTCCCCATTTGACAGTACTAAAGATTGAACTCAGGGCCTCATGCTTGCTAGGCAAGTGCTCTACCACTTAAACTATGCCCTCAGTCCTTTTTCACTTTAGTTTATTTTTCAATTAGGGTCTCATACTTTTGCCCAGGGCTGGCCTTGGAAGGCCTCTATTTCCTGCATAGTTGGGATTACTAGCATGTGTCAGCATAGCCAGTTTGTTTTGTAAGACAGGCTCTTGCAAACGTTTTTGCCCAGGCTGGCCTTGAACCATGATCCTCCCATTTCCACCTTCCATGTAACTGGGATTATAGGTGTGTACTTCCATGCCTACTAGTATCCTCATTTTTTAAATAATTCTCTCTCTCTCTGGGGATTAAATCTAAGGCCTCATAAATGCTAAGAGTACACTCTATCATTGAGCTACACTCCCAGCCCCTGTATATAATTTCATCATCCATCCATTAATGCACACTTAGGTTGATTCTACATCCTAGCTATTGTGAATAATGCCACAGTGATCACAGGATCTCAAATGTCTCTATGCAGTGCTGATTGCATTTCCTTTAGGTAGATGCCTAGAAGAAGGTTTGCTGGGTCATCTAACAGATCTTCCAAAGTCCTTCAGTCTGTCTCTATCCTACCCATCTACCTTTATCCCATACCCTGGACTCTGGACAGCCTCAGGGAACTATTGCCATGCCTGGAAAAGCCAAGATCTTTATATCCTTACCTCTCACCCCTCTTTTACTAACAAACCCACACCCTCCCAAGACCCAGATTTTTTAACCTGAGACAGGCTGCCACTCCCTGCCCTTTGGCTCACTTGGTAGCCCTCTAGTACTCATGTGTTATAATCATTTTCCCTGTTGGCCTTGTCTAATAGACTATGAGTTTCCTAAGAACATGGATTCTGACTTTTTTCCTGTGCACACCCAGCATTTGGCATCATTTGTGACAGACAGGAAGCTGTCAGTATTTTTGTCAAATTAATAAGGGAATGAAGGAAGGAGTAACTTCAAACAGACCCAGACTCCTACTAACCCAACTTAATCCCTGAATTGATTTCCAAACCAATAGTTTCTTTTCAGTTTACTTTCACTCCAAGCTGTGCCTTCGCTCTGGTGTGTGTGTGTGTGTATGTGTGTGCGCAAGTATGTTTTGTGGTACTGTAATGATAGAAGCATAATTTCCGCATTCCCTCTAGATCTCCAGCTACCTTCTTACCTCCAAAAATAGCTAAAATTCTTCTGGCTAGCTCTGTAGAGCTGAAATTATTTGTGGTTTAGTGGTTTCTGCCCCCTTTGTTTATATTTATTTGTGCTTGTCCTGTCTTCATTACACTATAAAGTCTCTACCTATAAGCATTGACCTCCTTTGTAACTCACCCCAGTACACAAGCTATACATGGTTGACTGACTGCCATATTAGTGAATAATGTTTGATAATTTTATTGAAACTCTGTTTTGCCCAGGGTCTGATTTCTTTAGGGCTTAGCCTAACTTCTTTCAGCTTCTGATCCATGGCCCACGTTGATTTGCATTATGGCTGTATTAATGCTTTTGAATGCTGTCCATGTGCTAGGTGCTGTTTAGAACTAAATAAAATGTCTTGCCACAGTGATTTGTTTTCTTTCAACTTGGCAGTTTTGTGACCCCTGTGTTTCTAGGAGCTGAAATTGACAAGACTCTTTTAATGCACCTCTTTGTTCGGGCAATAGCACGCCTGGTGGCTTTGAGAATAGCTGTCGTTTTGAGAATAGCATTTGTAGACACAACTGCCATTGAAAAAGGAAATTCTATACATGGACTATTTCACTGGGAACAAGGCAGCAAAAAGAGCCACTATTGTTCTCCATTAAAAGAAATAAATGAAGCCTAGTGCATTAATTTGCTCGTGAACATGATGCAGCATTTTGCTCTAAATCTGGACACGATTGTATCTATATTGTCCATGTTAGGGCAGTTCTGATCCCAATCAGTGTTTGTGAGCACCCCCCAAGGCACCCAGGATAGAAAAGATCTGGCTCCTGCTTCAATGAACTTCCAAGATGGCTTTGAGCAAAACAGTGCTAGCCACAGTGTGACACTCCTCAGGTCCTTGTTACACTCCAGAGTGTCGTAAGCTCAGGCAATCTCAACACTGTAAAAACCACAGACAGCTACAATCTGAAAGAACCAGAGGCATAGGATACTTCTTTGATACTTGGATTTGTGCCACTACAGTTTAGCAAGGGTAAGACCAAGAGAGTACATTTGTCCCTCTCCTGCCAGTGAAATAGGGCTCCTCCAAGCACGTGTGTGTGGCTCTAGTCTTTCCGCTGAGGGTTCGAGCATTAGGCATTTGTCACTTGTGCGACACTGAATCTTCTGGCTCAACTGAATTGCCAAATCCTTCCTTACGTGACACATTAAAAATTGAAATGCAGCTGCCTATCTCCCTTTCTAGAGCAAGTGTACATTTGGTACACAGTTCTAAAGGAGTTCATCCCACAATCTGACTATGGACAAGGGAAAAACACATGTGCCTCACTTAAAAACAGAATGAGTGACAGTTTAGAAGAAGCATGAGCTCAAACTTTGGTTTCCTTTTCCTTGTGTTAATGTCCTGGTCAGAGAACATCACTGTGGAGTCCAAGAACACTAAAAAATTAATCATTGAAAAAAAGTCAAACGTAAATAGGTTCAAAGAAGTAGCAATGACAAAAAGGAAGTTTTAAAGGAGGAAGAAAATTTCAGTGCAGATATAATTAAGAAAGATAAAGTCCCAGACTAAGATTTGTAAATCTGCTGAAAATTAATCCCTAAGATAAACAAAAAGGGAAAGGGGAGAGTTTCAGGACTGAAAAGGAGAAGCAAAAGAAACTGAAAACTAAAATGAAAATGATTGATGAACAGATAAATCAGGAGATCTTGCAAAGACAAAACAATAAGAAAACCTTTACATCTCTGAAAATTTGATAAGCAAAAATGTCTCAAACCATTTCAGTTTGCATTAATTTGATCACTAGTGAAATGAAATGTTTTCCACATATTTTCTAACCAATCTATTTGTGTTTTGCAAATTGTTTTATTAATGACAACTATTCACTTTTTTATGTATGTTCTTATCAATATGTTTGAAGTCTGTATACATAGTAAAGATGGCTATATTTACTGACTGGGATATTGCTACTTAATGGCAGAGTTATAAACCATATTCATGTATAATCTTGTTACCTATTTATTTATAAATGTATATAGAATAACTTGATTCTGATCCATTTTGCATACATATCATAAGTTAATCATAGGTGTTCCAGAAACTAAGATTTCAGAGACATTTGCCTTGGGAGGCTGAAGTGAATGTACAGCCCATGTGTAGGCAGCACAAGGTGATGCTGTAATCGGCATGTGGGTATTTGTGAATAACCTTGGTAGGACATAACAAAAGGCAGTGAAGGCAAGTGCAAAATCAGTAAAAGCCACTGGTGACTGGAACATGCAGGTGATTCACAATGTTCAGACATGGCCAAAGAGTCTGAGAGCCAAAGTATCTATCAGCCCCGTTCTGAATTTTCACTGTTAGCTTAAAAGATAACAAGTGACAAGAGTCCTGCAATATAGTGGGCACGAGTCACATTCTCAACTTCTATTTCATTCATTCTGCTGTTTTTCTAACCCTGCAATGGTCCAGACTCAGCCCCACGCTGAGGATATGGTGACTCAGAAGACACCTGTCCTGGTGAAGCTTGCTATCTAACAAAGGTGAGGCCATTAATGAGCCAATGACCAGAAAATAAATGATACAAAGGTGGTATGTGAAGGAAACAGAGAAAAGTGATTAAAAAAATGACACACACACACACACACACACACACATACTTCTAATGTACACACACATGCACACACAAAAGAGCTGGAAAATAACAGGTGAGGGAAGAATATTTTTATACTTAGAGAAGAAGCAGGCAAGAGAAGAATTAAGAATAATTCTAAAGAATTTAGAAGATTATCTTTTCTTATTGATGACATTCAAGATAACATAGGGTAAAATAGTAATAGACTAAATGTGTCAGTTACAAATTTTTAAAAATAGTACTTTCAAAAAAGAGGAAGGTTAAAGTATTTCTCTTTGGGTAGTTTCTTTCTTTCTTTCTTTCTTTCTTTCTTTTTTGAGACAAGATTACGTTTTATCTGGGAGTAGTTTCCTAAGTGTTAAGAGCAAGACAAACAACTTTAAAATGTCTGCCAGCTCAGCATCTAATTTCCCTAACTTTCTCCTGTTTTTCCTTCTTTTTCTCTGCTCCCTGGAACAGTTGTCACAAGCAGTCTTTTAAGAGGAAAATGCTTGTTAGTGAAGGACTTCTATGCTGATCTCTCTGTCTCTCAGAATCTTGATTTTAATTTTCAGTTGCTTTCATTCCATTCAAATGTCCTGGCTTCACAGTTTCTCACAAGATTCTTTTAACTTGGAATTCTATAGAGACAAAATGTAATGAAAGCCACACTGTGGAATAGACAAAATGTTGAAGTATATGTATTTATCACCTAGCTATTATTCTTACATATTTATATTATTAGATGTGGCAATGGCAAACAGATAGATGATTTAGGGGGCTTTCCCCCATCCCACCCTGCTGTTGTTTTGGAAAGTAATACATACTGACATTCCTATGAGGGACATCTGTGTGGAGTAGCAGGGTCAGGGAAAGAGATAAAGGACATCCATGGAAATCCATTTTAAAAATGAAGAACTGAAGTTGCAAGAATGCTTAGCTGAATATTCTGGGGCTGTTCAAAGCAAGGAATTGATTTTAGATATAATTCTCAAAGCTCTGGCCTCTAAACAGAATGCCCACTTCCAGTTGGCACGGACAGTCTCCAAGGCTGATGGGTTGGAAATCTGCTTTAAAAATTCTAAAGCAAAAGCCTTTCAAAATATAGTTACAGCACACTAATTAGCATGTTCCAATGTCCCTCTTTTTCAGTCACCTCGAGAGCCTGAGATTGTTAGTACCACTTAGCTTGGGTTGGCAGTCTTCGTCCCTAAGAATGGGAGCCCCGGTGGCATTTCTGACAAGCCAAGGCATAGACGTATGTCTGCTGACATGAAAAGGACCCTTCTGTGAAATGTGCTGAACACTTAGTGCTTTATTAAATGGTCTTTCTACCCATCTCTTTCTTTCCAGCCATATCCATTTTTTTTAAATCAATGCCACTTTCCAGAGCTTTTCACATCCCAAATTTTATAATTTTAGATGAGTTCTCTGCTGTAATTTAAAAGATAACTCATTCTGATTTCCAACATTTAATGTATTTTCTTTTTTTCCTGAAAGCAATATACGTGTGTAATTAATAAACAATTTAGTATGTTGAGGAACCTAGGAACTTGGCAAATGTTCTGGGGATATGAAATCTCAAGAAAAGCAGCACATTATAAGAAATAGTAAGTAATTACTTATGTAAGCTTTCTTTTTAAATTCTAAGAACATTAACTACTAATTACCTACTAATTACCAGTACTTCAGCAGGTGTTTGCACTTAACTGTAGGCTAAAGCCCCTGTGAAAAACAAACCCTCACAGCCTCTCTCAGGATCAAAGCTGAGTCACACTGGACCGGAAGTGAACCATAGGTACTGCAAAGCTGGTCACAAGCCAACGCCTTCACCATTTGGCTGGTTCAGGTGAAAAAGCCAATTTCGGTTTGTAAGTTTCCCTTTCTCTCGTCCCCAAAAGCAGCCATTATCAACGAATGAGGACTGGCTTGAATGGCAGCATCCAGGTTTCTGGGGTTACACGTAAACTATGATGAAGAGGCCTTCATCAGAAAGCCATCCATCTCACTTCCGCTGGAGAGGCAGCCGTCTGTGTCTGCTGGGCTTGGAGCACCAGCTTCCGCCTCCCCCATGTTTCCTTTCCTGGAATTTGCCCCAAGTGCACACTCATTTGCCTGCTTTTTGTGCCCTTTCTAGCAATGAAAGTGACCTTGAAGACCCCTTCCAGCTGGAGAAGTGTGGGATCATCTGATTCTCCACTTCTTAAGCTTTTAGGTGATAAAGCCATATGACATGCACTAAGGACCAGGATGATTCTGCATCCAGAATCTCTGACCTGGAAAGTGTCGGTCCTCACAGCCACAGACAGGGTCCCTGTGCCTCTTTCCAGAGTTAACCGCTATTGAGGTGTGTTCATGCTCACATGGCCCCGTGCTCAGGCGCACAAGGGACACAAAAAATAAAAGGTGATGTCCGATAGCATAGCCTCACCTGAAATGTACCAGAAGGTGCTCAGCTCTGCTAGGAATACATTTCAAAGCAGGTCTTGTCTTGCACTTCAGTTTCTCTGATGGTTTCCTATAGCTGCCATAACAAATTACCACAAGGTGGTGGGTTAAAGCAACAGAAATGTATTCTTTCACAGTTCTGGAGGCCAGAAGCATGAAATCAAGGTGTGAGCAGGTCACATTCCCTCCAGAAGCTCTCAGAGAGATTGTGTTCCTTGCTTTCACCAGCTTGGGTTGGTTGGGTCTGCATCCCTCCCATCTTTCATTACCTTCTTTCCTGTCAAATATCATAGCATGTCTCTTAAAGGACACTTGTCATTGAATTTAGGACCCACTCGGATCATTCTGGATGATCACATCTCCAGATCCTTAAGTTAACTACATATACAAAGACATTTTTTGCAAATATGTTCATTTTCATAGGTTCTAGGGATTTAGATGTGGACATTTCTATTTACATGTGGATATTAAGCCTACTGGAGTCCTTTAAATGCTCTCTCATCCATTAATTCATTTATTCAACAAATTTTATCGAATGCTACAATATTTTAGGTACTATTTCATATAAGGATGATTCCAGGGACAAGATAGACTAGGTCTCTGCCCTTGCAGAGCTTATATATTATAATCTCCCCTCCCATACGCACATGCTTATTTTGTCTATCCATTGCAGGTATACCCATTTGCTGAAAATCTGTGATGTACATTGATATTCAAAACACATAACTCTTAGAAAAATCTAGTTAAATCATAGCATGTGTGCAGGTTAGGGAAACAAGGGACATGCATGAAAAGTTTCTTTTCAAGTTTCAGGAGGAGAACAAGAGACAAAGGCATAGATGTGCAAATTTTATAAATTCATTTTACAATGTAATTGAAATGCCAAAAGATTGAAGAATTCAATGTTGATGAAGAAACGGATATTAGTGCAATGTAGAACAGCTCTGTCTTTGTCAGCAGGCCGTCTTTTATATGTCACAGGCTGTCACTTTCTATTGCGTTTCAAGTGACTAATTACCTCAGTTTATTAAAACTGAATATCAGTGCTCATATTTTACTTTCCCAGCATTCAAGTGTTCCTGTTATCAAGAGCTGTTACATTAATGATATATCTCACAGTGCTAGGGTTTCTTGGAGGGAAATGAGTGGGTCAATCCAGGTGAGCATCAGGAGTACCATGATGGTGGTAGACAATTGTTGGATGATGTGGTTGTGTATGACCATGTGCAAACCAAGTCCTGAAGCCATTAGTGCAAGTCTGGGCACTCCAGAGGCCAGGGAGAGGTGTGAAGGCAGACTGGACTGCTCCAGATGTACACAGTGCCTCTAATGGAAAGCTACTTTCTGATAAGATGTAATGACCAAAGAACATCAAAGGAAGGGGCCATAAATTAGTTATATGTTGCGTGTACAAGGCCTATCTCAACTGCACATTATACACTAAAGGTTTGTTGGGGCTTGGTGGAGTAAGAAAATGGTTCTCAGTGGTGATGGGGTATGGGAGGGAGTGGTTGGGAGTTGTGTTGTTCTGTTTATAACCTGGAGCCCTACGGGATCCAGTGCACTTACAGGTATGATGGATAGAGTGGTGTGAGATGAAATCTAGGTTGGCCTCATATGGAAAAGCAAATGACATCACCACACAGTTGCATCTATGTGATTACAGTTTTTAAAAAAGCCATGGTCAGAAGAGCAGATTGTCTTTTTAAATTATTATTTTATTCTCAGGGCCTGAGCACAAGCTAGACAAGTTCTCTACTATTTAAGGCACACCTCCAGTACTTTTGGCTTTTAGTTTGTTTTTCAGATAGAGCTCTTGCTTTTGCCTGGGCTGACCTCAAACTGTGATCCTCCTACCTCCACCTCCTAAGTAGCTGGGATCATAGGCATGCACCACCATGCCCAGCCCTCAGAAGAGTGGACTTTTGAAACAAGTAATTAGCATAATTGTAGCAGCTGTTCAAGTTTCATTTGGATTGTAGCAAGCAGCAAGAGGGAAGGAGCAAGTTAGGTGGCCACTTACCACCTACCAAAGGATTCCCTAGACTTTCAAATTATAGACCTCCCAGTGGCAACATGGTCATTCTTTAACCACAAAGGTGATGTGGTTTGTGGGCAATCAGAAATGTTCAGTAACATGTTTATAAATTGCCAGATATAGTCCATATTTGTGGAGAACAACAAAAACAATACCTTGGGAAGTTGTATACTTGTGTGGAGCTGGCAAAGAACAAAACATCCACTCATGGAGGAAAATGCCACTTATCCTTAGCTGTGGTTACAAATACAAGAACCCAAGAATCAGGAAAAGGAAAGAGGCTTGTTTTTTCCTTAGCAGATTCTGGTTGTTTGTCTAAAAAGGCAGTCATTGTGTGCTTGTCCATGGTTAATCATGCTATCTTGCTCCGATCTGAATGTGTCTACAGCCCACTTTCAGAAGCACTTACCAAACACAGGTGCAGCCACGGCCTCTGGTCACAAGTGGGATATGGCTAAATGTCCCTCCATAGTCAAAGCCCCAAAGTGCTTTCTCCTCATTCCCTCACAAGGCTCTACTTTCCTCACAAGGCTCTACTTCCCCTAGGCACTGTGCTAACAAGATGAGGCAATGTTTTAAAAATCAGGATTTTTGCTAAGAATAATATGAATTTTCAGCATCCTTTGAAAAAATCTTAACTTTTAGTTCCCCATAGAAATTCCTATGAAACACAGTCAGTGAAGCTAAATGGCAGGTTCCCTTCTCAACAGGACAACACACTTCATTGCCACAGCCTCAGCCCCATGGCTCATTTGGGAATGCTCCTTGCCTGGCCTGGCCCTGCTGAGCTTTTAAAGTTATGAAGTCTGCATAGATCCAGTGGCCCTCAGAGGCCTCACCAAGCCCATTTTCAGACCCCTTTCAGGTTACTTGGCCCTTCTCATGGCCCAGAGAGTTCTTCTTCTTCCTATCCAGGAAGCTTCCAGCACACACCAGTGTGGTTAGAGAGCACCTCCCTCACAAGCCCTGCTTTCCAAATAGCATTTTACTTGGCATCCCAATATGTTGAACAGATTAAAGGAGAGATACTCTGCTTATATCTGTGGGAGCCAGACTCCCACCCTTCTTACACCACCTTAACCACTATTCACAAGCACCTCAGTGGGACCCCCAAGATTTCCCAAAACACTGGTCTATGTCTTCATATTTTATTTTATATTTAGTGCTCCATGGTATAGTTCTCTATTATTTTGTATATTTTAAGTAGATTATTCTTAAAGAACTATGCCTACCACTTATATCTCACAATGTATTTTGCACATAGAGTGTGTGAAATAAATGTTTATTGGTTTACTTTTGACCTTATTTTGGGATAGTTATGACTCCTAAGAAAGGAAAACTAGGTACACTTTTCCCGACAGAAGATACTGCTGAATATCAGTGCCCAGGTGGGAGGAGCACATTGCTTTGTTAATTCACTTAGATGGGTGGACTCTGGTCTGGTCTGTCTGTCACAGTGAAGTTCAGCACTATCCAGGCACTATAAACTAGTGACAGTGAAAAAAATAAACACGCCACTTTGCTGGTAATATTTGCTTTCCTGTTTGATTGATGCTTCTACAGATTGTGCAGTTTGTGAACTTTCATGGAGTTCTTAAGATTTGTGCAATTTTCTGCATATATGTTTTATTCAATCAAAATTTAAGAAGAAAAGAAAGGAAAAACAATTGACCATGAATCATTTTTCATTGTTTTCTGGATTAAGACACACATCTCTTTCAGCCTAAACTTATCCTTGTTCCAGGTAGACACTGGGCTTATCCACAGGAACTTCATTGCTGTCTGATGCAGGGTCTGGAATCCAGTAAGGGGACAGAATGTTCTTACTGAATAAGTAAAATGGCCTTGGATAATTCAATACAGTGAGAATTAGCACAATTCCTTCCCCACATATCTCATTATAATCCAAGCATCCACACAGCCTAGTATCTAGCATCTACAGTAGCTCGTTCTCTTAAACACTGGAGTCTGTTCCAAAGAATACATAGGTGTTACAGAACTCTATTCTAAGTCTGTTCTTTGATAGACATTTGTCCTGCACACCGAGAAGGCTCCACCAGACACAACACTAGGAGCAGTTCAATATAGAGAGGTACACAGCTGTTTGTTAGAGGAAATAGCTGAAGAAACAAGTTGTTAGAGCAATGGCAGTGCGAGTGCGTGGGTCTGCACCTGTCCTAGGACCTATGGACAGAGCACTGCAGAAGAGCTCTTGCATCTATCTAGGTTTCTTTGTTTTTGTTTTTGTTTTTGTTTTTATGGTACTGGGGATTGAACTAAGGGTCTCAGCTTTGCTAGGCAAGCACTCTATTACTTGAGCCACACCCTGGTCCCTTTTGCATCTATCTAATGGAGTCTGAGAAATTGTCCCTGAAGGAGATGACATGTGACTTGAGTAGGGGCTCACCAATTGATGACTTAGCAGTTTCTGTCAACCATTGTGTATGTTATGAATGATCTCCCTTCTCAAAAACACTTCCTGACTTCCAGAATAAAAGAGAAAATGATCTGGTTCTTCTCAAATCACTTGAAAATAGCCCAGCCTTTCTTATCCCAAAGCCTGTGAACATGCTAAAGATTCATGGCTTAAAGAGGACTTCAAGGATGTAACTAAGATTACAGACCTCAAGATAGGGAAGTTCTCCTAGATTCACCTGTGCAGACCCAGTTTAACCACACAGGCCTTTAAAAGTAGGAGAGGAAGGAGAAGAGTCAGAGAGGGATGAGGGAAGAAAAGGTGGAAGAGACACAAAGTATGAGACTTGCTTCAACCCACCATTTTTTGGCCTTGAATGTGGAGGCAGGATGTCATGAGCTAAGGAAAATGACCAGTCCCCAGAAGCAAGAGATGGCCCTCCAGTGACACCAAGTAAGTAAAGGGTGATCCTAGTCTTACAACTAAAGGACTCAAATTTTTGCCCACAATCTGAGTGAGTGAGCAAGGAGACACAGATACCACCCAGGAAGGTAGGCAGAGCTGCTGATACCTTGATTCAAGTCATACTGGAGACTCATACTGGTTTTCTGATGCACAGAACTGTAGTAAATAAATTCGTGTTGTTGTAGGCTGCTGAGTTGATGGTAATTTGTTACAGAGCAACAGAAAACCATTACACAGTAGAAGTCTCCTTCCTGTTAGGTTGGCTTCAACAGTTGTTGTCATAGAAGGAACTCTGAGGTTCATTCTTGTCCCTGCTAGTTTGCCTCTGTATGACTTTGGACAATCCCCTTTCCCTTTCTGAGCTTCCTTCAGTTTCTGCAGCCATGAACAGGTCTAACAGCACCTCCCTGTTACCTGGGACTACATGATTAAACTAGATCAGGCCTGCGAAAGCACCTAGTGTGATGCCCAGGGCTACAAAAGGGGCTCAATAAACGTTTAAAAGAAAAATAAAACCTCTAGAGTCTTTTGCTGATTAAAAAATTCCCTACCTGACTTATAGAATTTCTCACATCCATTTCTGGGAAGTCTTCATCAACTTGCTCCCAGACTGAGTTTTTTTTTTTCTGTCAATAGTTGTTGAGTTACCTTTCCATTGCTGTGACAAAATACCTGAGAAATATAACTTGAAAAGGGGAATGATTTATTTGTTTCATGGTTTAGGGTTTCAGTTCATGGTTGCTTGGCCCTATTGCCTTCATGCCCATAGTGAGGCAGAGCATCATGGCAGAGGATCATGATGAAGGAAATAGTTCATCCCCTGTTATCTAGGATACAAAAGGAGAGAGAGGAAGGGGCCAGGGTTCCAATATATACTTCCTGGGCACACCCCAATAACAACATACTTTCTCCAACGAGGCCCTATCTGGCTTCCATCACCTCCCAGTAGCACCATCTGCTGGGGACTACAGCTTCAAAACAAGCTTTTGAGGGACACTCCTGATCCAAACCATAACAGTTGTCCTTATGTAGCTCAGCAGGGGCAGATCAGGAACTTTGCATTGTGGAAAGGTAGAGGGAAGGTAAGTACCAGAAAGGCCTTACATTCACTAAAACTCAACCCCAACAGTGGATGTGATGGGGCTTCCTGCACAATGCTATTCTATCAGAAATCATTTCTCTCACTTTACCAAGAATTTCACTATGAGTATCTCTTCTCTCACTCCCTTCTTATCAGCCCATTCTTATTAGCAAATAATATGTGCAAGAACCTCGTATCTTTAAAAAACTGCCTTTCTTCCCATGTCTTTTCTTCCTTCCCAGCAAACATCTGGAAAGAGCTTCTGCCTCCGCTTCCTCACCTCCCATTGGTTGGTTTCTCCATCCATTCCAAGGGGTTATTTTTTCCTACCTCTTCTCTTATCAAGAGCCAACATGGTCACCTTTCTGAGTCTCAAATCTGCCTTCCAGCAGTGTGTGACAATGTGTCATGCTGGCCATTTCTGCCTTAAAGCCATCTTCTCTTGCTTCTGTGATACTGTCGTCATTTAGTTGTCCTCCTCCTTCATTAGCCTCTCCCTCTTAGGCTTTTTGTCCCTGCTCAAACTCAACACACTGGAAATCCTGAGGTCTTAGCCCAGAGGGGGAGCCTTTTCAGCCCCATGACTTTAAATACCATTGAGGCAATTAATTTCTAAGCTGGTCTCTGGTTTGGGCCTTACCACTGACTTCTAGACATGGAAGCCAGACATGGAAGACATGACATCTAATAGTCATGAGAAAAGCTACCATGACCAGACAGAATTCTTGAGTCTCACCCCCAGGCTGTTCCTTATTGAAGAGTCCCCATCTCAGTCAATGACCCTACCATTTACTCAGTTCTCTAGTCAAAAGTCCCAAAGTCATTGCATCCCATGTATCAGCAAGCTCCTTTAGTCTAATTCTAAAGTACAGCTTGTATCTGTCTATTTCTGTGCATCCCAACTCTACCTGACCAGGCCAGGCCTTCCGTGTCTGCACACTTGGACGACTGCAGTAGCCTCCAGATGGATTTCCCTGACATCTTCCCACCTCCTCACCTCCAACTCCAATCCCACTCTATGTTCCATTTGGAAACAATATTATTCTTTTTAAAAGCTGCTAGGTCATTTTACTCTTCTGCCTAAAACTTTCCAGTGGCTTCACATTGCCTTTTAAAATAGAATATACACTCCTTATTGTGTTCTAAGTGACTCCAAGTCACCCTGCTCCTGCCCATTCCTCTTGTTCTGGCCAGGGCAACTCCAGGCCCTCAGCCTTCTTGTGGTTCTTCTATTCCTCCAACATCAGCTTCATTTCAGGAACATTGTACCTATGATTCTACCATCTGGAACTGTTAGCCTGGACTTCTCATGACTGGATCCCTTTCGTCATTCTTCATTTTAAATGCCCTTTTGTAAAAGGAGCCAGGATCCCTCTCACAAAACTGTAATTTACTTGACAGCATTGATTGCAACCTAGGATTGGCATGTTTCTTGAGTTATCTACTTGTTTATCAAAAATGTGAGAAAAAAGGAAGAAAAGCGATTGTTTATACTTAGTGATACTTGACCGGCAGAAAGTGGAAGGTGTGGTATTCTTGGATTCTCAAGGTCAAGTTATAAGAAAGTGTGCAGTATCCTCAATGGTCTTTTGGAAGCACATTCTTGGAGTTCTGAGCCGCCCTGAGAAGGCCCATGTGGGAGATGATAGAGAGGGACTCTGGGACACTCTCAGCCATGTGCAGCCTTCTGGTCATCCACACCAAAGTCCCTGGCATACAACGGAAGTGGCTGTCTTCACTAAGTGGTTTCCATCAATGCTACTCAAGTAGAGGAATTCCAGCCAAGCTTTGTCTAAATTCTTGATAGCACAGTCATGAGGTGTAACAAATTGGTTGTGGTTGTAAGCTATTAAAATTTGGGTCACTAATAAGGTAGCAACTGATACATAAAATAATAGGATAGATTGTGCCTCATTCATTCAGGGTTTAGAAACAAAGGTCACAGCACATAAGCCCCTCTGCCACCCTTATAGGTAGGTCACAGACAACCCAAATCACTTCCCTCCAGTTTGGAGACCCCCCACCCGCCCGCAAGGAGTCTAAAGAAGTAGAAGAGACATACATTTAACCCACCAAATCTCTGCCTCAAACATCTGCTAAGGATGATTGTTAACTCAGAGACCCAATGACAATGAACTTGACCTGCCTCTTCCAAATCCACCTTCTGAACAGAGCATTATCCAGACTTGGAGTCTCTATCCTCAGGGCTTATTGGCAGCCCAAATGTCACAGCTACCCTCACGTAAGTGACCCGAACCCTTCAATGGATAACACCCCACGTGCCATTAACTTGGGAAATCTCCTTGGTTTAGTCTACCTTTCAGGGCTCCAGATTAGTCACTTCAACTGTTAAATAACTTGTGACAAACTGCGGGATTTCCTTGATGTGACAATTACACTGCACTAAATAATCTTGTACCTACTGGGCTTTCTGTTCCCTTTGCCGCCTCCTGCACCTGAGCACAGGGCTCCTGTGCTGTCATGTGGGGCTGTGTGGGGTGTTGATGACCGATGTGGTTACAGGGAGACTGTGAAACAGGTTATCAGCCCCAGTAGGGAGTGGCCATTTAAAGCAACATGGTATTACCTGGATGTTTCTCTCCCAGAGCTCACTTTTAAACAATACCATTTTACCTTGGAAAATGTTAACTTCTCATCTGGCATTGATGCATATGCAATGTCCAGAACAGTATTTTGTTTGGCTTTTCTGAAACCCCAGGATGTGGACTTTATTAAGCTCAATATTCATTAAACGACTAAGTGCCTATGGCACAGGAGGTGCGATAAACAGAAAACAGCGTTGACAACATTGATGTTCTTGAGGAACTCAGTCCTATGGAGAAGTAATCATTTGATACTGTCCCCTGAAAAGTCTGCTCTCTGGAAGTTCTCAGTTTCTGAGAGAATGGAGGCAGAAGGAGCCTTGGGTTGGGAGTTGAGGTCATCAGCCCTTCGTGTGAACCCTTTACCTATGAAATTCATCTCCTCATTCTATGCAGGTGACAATAAGATGGCATCTGAAACACCCATGACAATATGGCTCCACTTCCCAGCCATATTTTTGTCATGGATTGGCATAAGATATTGTCTGGAAAGTCACTTTAAAAGTATACAGCTCTGAAAATGTGAGTGCCCAGTATAAGCAAGCAGATGGCTAATTTAAACCTGGAAATCCCAACTTACCATTAACCCTTCTCTTCTTCTCCCAAGACAGTTAGAAGCACCTTCATTTATTCATTTAATAATGTGTGCCCCTGTCATTTTATTTCCATTCTCGATGTCACCTTTCCCTCCTTCACTAACATTTCCTACTAAAAACATTGTAAGATGCTCAGATGTGGCCAGGCCCCTGCCGAGCACATGCATATGCATGAGGTAGAGCTCTTGCCCCTTGGAGATACTGATGTCACAACTCTGGGGAAATGACTAAGTAACCATGACAACATGGCTCAGGGTTGCATGCTGTTTTAGAGGGCTTCGGGATGGCCAGCCCGGTACACAAGCAGGACAGTGACGTTCCCTCGGCAAGGAGTGCTGAGTGTCCAGGTGCTGGCAGCCTGCCGGTAGTGACAGAGGGCCGTCCACGCTTCCTTCCATCTGGCCTCCCCTTGCCCACTCCAGGGGCTGGTAGAGCAGCCTGTGATTTATCAGAGTAAGCATCCCACTCGGGAGCACTGAACAAATCCAGGACAGCAAAGGAAGCCGGGAAATACGGGCAACCAGCTTGAAGGTTGGGATCAGAGATTTGATCTTTGTCAGTTTCTTTCCCATCTTAACCAGGTGCCACTGACCCTGGGGTATCTCTTCAGGAAGCTTTTAATATTTTAAAGTCATTAACCACATCAAGCAAACTCCACAATGTGGGCAAAGGTAGAAACATGACAGGTTCTGGATTAAAAAGCCACCAACATGTCAGCACTGTGATGTGTCTTTTTCTTTCAAATCACCTTTCTGCCAATAATAATAATTGAGTCACCATGTTACTTCCAAAGTGAGTGTTCTCAGATAAACCTCCCTCACCACTATGTTTTCTAGATTTTTTTAAAGTATAAGTGTGTGTTTAGTGCTCCCACGACGTACTGCTCAGACTTTAGAACCGTTTTATCCTGCTTCCTCAGCCCCTCCCGCTGCCCCAAAATAATAATATGGGGAAATCTCAGCATGTGTACTTTGCACCAGTCAATTTCAGAAACATTTCCACTATTAAAAATAATAATTTAATGGGGCCTCAGTGTATGAATGTTACCCTATTGTTCAGGGCTGTAATTTCAATAGCATTTAAAAAAAAAAAAGGAAAGAGAAAGAAAGCTCCCATACTAACAGGATGTATATGATATGGAAGGCTTTATTCTAAATGCCAGGCTCAGACAATTCAGGAATGTGTGAAAGAAAAGAAAGCAAGCCACTTCAGCACAGCAATAAACAATGAAGTGAACAGGCTCTGGCTACGGAAGCAGAGAATGTGGCTGGTGCCCTCCAGGTGGTGGCTTTCTGAGACCTCTGTGGCATCAAGGACCTCCATCGTATGGCAGTCTGTGTTCAAATCTGCCTCTTCAGAGTCACATGTCCCAGGCCACAGGCTCCAAGTCACAGGAAGTGCTGGTCACAGACGGCCCCTGGAGCCTCTGATCAGAGCACTTCTGATGAGGAAGCTTCATTATCCTGCAAGTCTCTCCCTTTTTGCTTCTGCAGGCTCTGTCTGGCCTTCCTGTCATCATCGTTTGCCACGTGGCCATCTGATCCCTGCCACTCATCAACCACCTAGGACAGTGACATGCTGGCTACTGGCCACCTGCCAGGACAGTGTCTCTGGACTCCACACTCACAACTGTTAGGACAGTTCAGCTGTTCCCACCACCTTGTCAGAAGGGGAATTTGCAAATCAATTCATAGGCAGTCACAGTGGCTACTGGGCAAATGCCACAAGGGTTAATCCTATT
Source organism: Castor canadensis (assembly GCF_047511655.1). NCBI lineage: Eukaryota > Metazoa > Chordata > Mammalia > Rodentia > Castoridae > Castor > Castor canadensis. The sequence goes on along the minus strand of NC_133389.1, from coordinate 48,686,229 downwards.
AACAGACAAATGTGCAAGACTGTGTTCCACAGAGCAATGTTCTATCCTGAGAAAGAGAAAGTAGCCTTTCTGTCCTGGACACTTAGCTTAGAACCTGAGGCCACTGTAAGTAACTGTGTATATAAGCGGTGCATGTCCCAAATTAGCCACACAGTAAGCTGAAGACCCATCTATTACTTCCTGCCTCTTGAAACACCTCAGAAAGATGGTTTTCCTGACACTATTGCTACTGGTGATTTGGTATCCACTTCAACTGCCCACACAGCACGAAGGTTGGCCAGATTTCTGGTCCTCTGTCTTAGGACTTTTTGACACATGCAAAAACACTTGCCTCCTGACTCAAATTCCAAACTGAGAAATTCTGTATGCTTTTTTTCAATCAGAGTTTTTAATTGCAAGTGAAAGAAGTTGACTCTCATGTCAATTAGAAAAGAATATTATTATCAGGATACTGGGTAGCTCACAGAATGATAAAATAGAATATAAGACAGGAGGCTAATTTTTTAAGATATGCACCTCAAACAAAACCTTGATAGTTCCACTGTTACTATCACTGAACATGAGACTTCAAATTTTTTCCAAGCCTTCTTCTGCATGAAGATATTGAGCTTAGTAACACTGGTCCACTCCTGTATCAAGTACTCAGCCTTGCAGTCACCCTGCCAGCCTCAGCATGCTGACTTTCCGTCCTTCAATTCATTGCCCCATAGTTATGAAATGGCTGCCACTGCTCTAAATACATTCATATTCCAATCACAAAAAAAAAAAAAGACAAGAGCTGCTTCTGGGGAATTTTTCTCCCTCTTCTTCCCCTTTTATCAGGAAGCAACACTTCTCCAGTGCTTTCTAAGCAGACTTTCCTCTACTTCTCATTATTCAGACCTAAGTTCTTTCCCTTAAACTCTCTGTCTTCAAGAGAGTCCAGGGAGTGGGTCATCTGGGAAATAGGTTTGAGTCACCTCTTCGGACTGAGGTCATTGTCAGACTTCACAAACTTGGGGATCTGCTGGCAAGAATGTAAAATTGGCATGACTCACTGGTTAAAGAAACCTTTTTTCACTCACACTGATTCTTAAATTTGTTCTCTGGTGCTAGTTCTGCTCCTAAACACAACAGACTCCAGCAGGCTAACTTTTCTCTCAGAGTGTAATAAGAATCTCACTCCCACGGTCCAGTCAAAGAAAGCATCAGTCTTGTAAATTCTTCCTCACCTCCATTTTCTTATGAGTTTCCCCATATCTGAACCATTGGAAGCACCCACATCTTCTTTACCCTGGCAAATTTTAAGAAAACAGACTTTGTAAATAGTAAGCTGTTCTTTGGCATCTACCTAAGCCCTTCTCTCACTCTGCAGATTTCTTTCATGGCTCATGCATTTCTACTGAACACACACAGACTTCTTTTTGTGTCATCATTCCCCAAATAACATAGTGTAACAACAATTTATAAGTACCTAGAAGTAATTTAAAACATATAGGGGATGTGCAGGTTCGATGCAAACATTATGTATGCCATTTTACACCAAGGACTCAAGCACCTGCAGATCTTGGCATCTTTGGCAGAAAAGGTCCCAAAACCAAACCTCTGAAAACACTGAGGGAGAAATGGACCAATGGAAAGGAAATAATGGAAACATTCTTTCCTAAATATGATAAACAACCACAAGGGTAGAGATGCAGTGAGTGCCACAAACCCCAAGGAAGACATCATAACCCAGGAAGTGAAAATCAACAGCAAAGAGAAAAGTTAGAAAATGCAACAGAGAAAGAAGACATATTAAATACAAAAGAATAAAGATAAGAATTAAAGCAAACTGCTTGGCAGAAACTGCAAATCAGAAAACAAAGGAAAAATCTTTTAAGGGCTGGAAGGAAACCCAGACTTCTTTGTCCAGTGACAATATCTTTCAAAAATAAATACAAAATAAAAATTTATCAGAAAACCAAAAGCTGAAAGAACTCAGCATAAGTATAGTTACTCTATAAAAATTTGTTAAAGGAAGTTTTTCAAGCAAAAGGATATTAAAATAGATTGAAATTTGGATTTACACAAAGAAATGAAGAATATCCAAAATGGTAGGGTGGTGTGTGGGGAGCAGAGTAGGAGAAGCTGTACTCAATGTTCTGTAGACTGAGTTCAGCACAGCCCCAGGCACAGAATAAGGCTAGGGTAAGATGCAGAGCAGCTGCTTTTCCTAAGATATTTATGTCAAATAATCTGTAGGCTGAGATTTGGCACAGTCCCAGCCGCAGAAGAGAGCTAGAAGGCGAGATGTAGCTCAGCTGCTTTTCCTAAGTTGTTTAATGCAGGTTTCTCCTGTTACAATGTCACATCCCTCCCCAAGAACCATTGCTCCATCTCCTTGTTTACCACTGAATATAAAATACTCACTGAAGGAGGATGTGAGGCTTTTGGATGTGGGTGGCTTTTGGATGAAGAGAGGTTTTTGAGGGAGAATTGCTGAAGGGAGGATTTCTGAAGGGAAAAGAATTACTGAAGGAGAGTCGCTAAATGGAAATTGTTAAAGAGGAGTTGATAGAATTGGTTGGCAGCTTGTGAGAACATGGGACAGTGCAAGTCTGCACCGAGAACTTTATACATAGGCTTTAGAAAAGCTAAGCTAAAGAAAAGCTAAGAGAAAACATGGGATCATGTGAATCTGAGAAAACAGGTTTTAAAGAATAGTGAAGCAAGGTTTTAAAGAAAGACTTTAGAAGCAAGGTTTTAAAGAATTGTAAAGGAGTAAGGCCTTAAAGAATAAAGATAGAGAAAAGAAGCAGAGTAAATGCAGAGAATAATAGAGAATAGAAGCAATGAGGCTGTTGTGTGTCTCCATCCAAGTGCCCAACACACCTGGCCCCAACTTTCTGTCTGTCTGTCTATCCTGTGTCCTTTCTGCATCTCCTGTCACCTCCAGTTAGCCCAGTTAGGTTCAGTAGTAACAGGAATGAGAGAAACTCACTCTAGGTGGCACCCAAACAGGGATCTAACTACAGGGACCTAACTACGGGGGAACTCAAAGCTTGAGAAGAGGAGGAGAAGACATTTTCTGGGAAGTGCACATAATAGAGAAATGAAAAATAAGCATGGAACAGAAAAATAAGCAAAGTGAGAGGGAAAGTGAATTGAATACAGTAAGGTGTAAAAACTTGGAAAACTCTCTATACAGGATTTAAAATATCTATGTTAAAGAAAGTAGGTAAAAGGAAAAAATATAGAAGAATTATAAGGTAGAAGAATTGAGAATTATACAGTAGACGAATTAAGAATTATATAGTGGCAAAATTATATGGTAGAACAAGGTAGAGAATTATGGTAGAGAAGTAGAAGAAGAATTACGGTAGAGTGGTAGAAGAATTATGGTAGAATGGGAGAAGAAATATAGGATAATATAGAAGAAACATAGGTTAATAGAGAGATGTTATAATTAAGTAAAAGATTTTCTTCCTTGGTAACCGAGCCGGGATGTGGGACTCACCCTCTACGACTAGTCATACAGGAGTGTGAGAGGCAGTAGTAACAAAATGCCGTGGGCAGTGGTGCCACTGAGCCATCAGCCCCACCTTAAAAGTAAAGTTTAGTCCAGAGATTCTGATTCAGTATCAGATGAGGAGGGTCAGGACGCTCTGGCCCATCAAATACAGGGAACCATACATGCGGGGTTACCTCCACGGGCCAAGAGATTTCCCACTCTTGCAAAGTGTCCCCTACAGGCTGCCTTGCAGGCAGCTCATAGTCAAAGAGGTTTTGACCTTGTGCTTGAGACACTGGGTCCTAACAGCCCTGGCATACAACAGAGGTTTCAAGACAACTCCTTGGATTGGAGATTGAGTTTCATCAGGAGCATTTAAAGAAATAAAACAGGGGGAGCTGTGAGAAATATAAAGACATATCTTAAGAGACAATTTTCTCTAGGGAGGAATGGGGAAAGAGAGAGGGTAGATAACGGATACCAAATTACAGTTCAAGAGGAGGACATAGTTCTTTTAGTATACAGGGGTTTGAACTCAGGACCTTGCACTTGCTAAACAGACACTCTACCACCTGAGCGACACCTTCAGCCCCATTTTTTGCTTTAGTTATTTTTAGGTAGGATCTCATATTTTTTTCCAGGACTGGCCTCTGACCCCGTTGTTCCTACTTTTGCTTCTCAAGTAGCTGGGACCACAGGCATGCACCACCACACTGGGATTATTTTTAAGCTAGAGTCTTACTAACTTTTGCCTTAGTTGGCTTTGAACCACCATCCTCCTACCTCTGCCTCAAGAATACCTGGAGAAGGAGAAATAGTTTAATATTACATAGCACAGTAGGACAACTACAGTTCACAATAATTAATTATACATTTCTGTGTTCCCAGCACAGAGCACTGATCATATTTGAGGAGAATGAAATCTTAGTTGTCTTGATATAATCATTGCACGTTGTTTACATGTACCAAATCATAACACCATACCCCATAAGTTCAAGCATTATGTCACCTAAAAAAATAAAAATTGAAAATTCATGCCTTTAAATCTCTTCAAAAGATAATCACCCTTTTAAGCCAAAAATAATAATCACATTTTATGGGGTTTATAACACATGTAGAAATAAAATAAGTGGCAATAACACAATGAGAGGAAAATCAAAATACACCACTGTAAGTTTCTCACACTGCACGTGAACAGCCTTCATATTATACGATAGCAGATGGTAATCAATGAAAGATGTGTATTATAAATTCTATATTGATCACCTAAAAATGAAACAGGTGTGGACAATGAACCAATTATGGAGATAAAAATGGAACAATAAAAAACCCTAATTAGTCAAAAGTGTAACGTATTTCAAGGACAATCAAGTGTTTTCTTGAGATTCAAATGTAGAGTTGGCCTTCCGTGACCATTGGCTCCCCATCTGTGCATTCACCCAACCTCAAGTTGAAAATATTTGGAAAAAGAAATCGCATTTCTGCTGAACACAGATAGGCATTTTCTAGTCATCATTTCCTAAACAGTATAGTGTAACGCTATTACCATAGTATTTATACTGTATTGGGTATTAGAACATCTAGATGAGTGTCCCCACACAGAGGATATGTGTAGGTTCGATGCAAACACTACGCCATTTTACACAAGGGACTCGAGCATCTGCAGATTTTGGTGTCCTTGCAGGAAGAGGTCCTGACACCAATCTCCTGCACATACCAAGGGACAACTGTAACAGAGAACTGCAGAGTCCACTGAGGCACTAGGCTTTCAGTACTAAAGTTTGGACGTCCTACAGTCAATCTAACCATACTTTTAAAGCCTGGTGAACCTATTACCACAATAGCAAACTGATGTACAAGGCAATCCAACTGGGCCCAGTGATAAGTCAGCTTTCTATGCCTGAGAGGTCCAAGGCTGGAAAAGATACCCAGATTCCCCAACAGAGGAAAAGACAGGGCAGGTTCTGCATTGACTTTGGCCCTGGCTACCATCACCTAGCACTTACTAGGCACTCAGCAAATATCTGTGGAAAGGAGAGGGCTGGAATGTGACTCAGTGGTAGAGCACTTGCCTACAGTCATGAGTTTAGTCTCCAATATCAGAAAGGGAAAAAAAAAGGAGAAGGCAAAAAAGTAGGAGGGAGAAAGAGATCAAGTAGAGAGAAGGGAAGGAGTCCTTAGGGCAATATGTTAGCACCTATGAGAAATCTATGCCCTTCTGACATTTCCTATACATGACAATAACAAGAATAATAAAACCCAAACTAGAGCTAGGGAGGAATACGTGTCTTAAGTGAATATGGCACCTAGAGTAAAAGACTAAAGTACTAAACTTCACAAGTGTCAGGTGCATCCTCTCTGGTGTCTTAAAAGATTTTTCTTGCCCAAATTAGTCAGGTTTGTGCCAAGGAACATCTATTTAGTCTGACTGCTCAGCTAGCAAGCTCCTGTCTGACAATTGTCCTAAAGATTGACGCATAATCTAATCAGGAGAGTATATCTGCACAAATTGGGAGGTGTTGTTATTACAATACAGGTCTTAATGCACATCAGAGGCCATTCCTCAGGCAGAATATTCAATTTAGAAATCTATTGTCACCTAGATACATCTGTCAATAAATCGTGGGAGAGTCCATTTACATCGAAGGCAAAATACTTTGCCTTATGGTTCCTTCAAAGATCCTTGAAAGATAAAATAGTTCATCCCGAGCATCTTTGTTCAAATGGCTATAAAAGCCTCACCTAATGTGAAGGTCAAGGTAAGTAGGACAATTGACATACACACAAATTCCTCACAAAGGCAAATGTCTCGACTCCACATCTAGCAGGGTTTAAGAGAATTGCTCTGGTCTCACAATTTCACTGGTTGTCTGAACACATAAAACACAAGATTTAAAATATGAAATGGTACATGGAGACTCAATACTTAGAATTTCCCCAGAAGAAAAGATTAAATATACAAGCAAAAACCTTTGAATCTGCTTGATGAAGCCATTGTCATGGGGCTAACCAAAGGGAGCCTAGGCGTGGTACAGTGTGCCACCACCACCATTGTACATGATATGTACATATTGAAGCACATGTGCCTCTGCCCCATTTTCTATTGAAATAAATTGAACTTAATGGACGTTTCCATAAATTAAGGGAGGAAATCTTGACACATATGACTTTTCAGTTCCAGTCTCTCTCCTTCTCTTACTCTTTATTCTCTCTCTCTCTCTCTCTCTCTCTCTCTCTCAGATAGGCTATTTTTCTGGACCTCACACCCCAGAAAACCTCTGATTCCATCAATAGCTACCTAAGAAATCTCCATTTTCCTCAGCAATAGCTACCTAACCCATTGGAGTACAGTCTGTTCCAGGAGCTCTTGCATTGTGGGGAGGCTGAGGAAGGAGGGTGCCCCCTCAGTGGGATAGTTGTTTATTTTATGTTTAACAAAAGGAAAAAGGGTTTCTTACAACACAAGTTTTTGACTTGGGAGCCCTGAACATAAACTTACAACAGTGACCTCAGCTCACCTCAGGGAACATTGTTAGCTGACAGCCAACTTGGGAAAGAAAAATAAAATCTCATTCCAGCTTCCTTTGACTGATCCAAGCTCCTTTGCTGTCAGTTAACACTGCAGATTTGATTTAATGTGATGAGACTTCTAAGACAATTTAGAAACTTAAGCATTTAATACCAACCCTGATTATTCTTCTACATACATTCAAAGGTTTCCTGGTTTATAAATAAAAAGCTGAATCGGATGTGAGGGCCAAAATGGTACTTTGTTTTTCTACTTTTTAATTTGTATGTAAAAGTTAACTTCCAAAAAGAGAACCAGGAAGGATGAGTGGAAATTATAGAAAGACAAGTAAGGGTTCAACATAGCAAGCAATCTCCAAGGATCAGAGCCATTGCCAATGGAGAGAAAGTTTCTTGACATGAGAAGGGATCAAGTAGAGACTGGGTGGAGCTACATGGGGATGGAATTAGGTGACTCTACATTTTATGGTTCCAAAATTAGGGAACCTCTTTCTGGTTACAATAAAGTAATATTTCAGCAACAGACTGTCTATGGTATATGTTGAAAGATTCAGGGTTTAAGCCAAAAAGACAACTTGACTATATTCAGGGAAAAATGAATGTATCAAAGGAAAGTAACAACCCAAATATAGAAGCTTGACCCAGAGAGTCTCTCTTCCCTTTGTTTTCTCACCAAAAGTATGAAATCCAACCTGAACCTGGTTATGCTGGCATATTGTGTGATCATTGTGATTTCGTGTTTTGATAAAGTATTCATTATGAAATTCCCCTCTACCAAAGGTAACAGGGTATAACATTTGTCGTTTTGCTGTCAGAAAAGAAACCTGCATTGTGAGTTCTGTTACCAGGGAAATTGCTTCAATTCAAATTGAATTTTAAGTCTTTAGACAGTTTTTCCCTACTAATCAAATATCTGGAGCCAGCAGCTGCCAGGCCCTGCTTGTGGACTCAGCCTGTAACAGTTCAGGATCCCTGTATGGGGGACTAAGCAGGGGACTGCACCTGGCTGACTGCCTCTGTAACTGTGTCCTCTCATCCACCAATCACTGGTCATCTGGCCAGCTACTGGTAGCTGCCTGGCCACCTTTCCTCCTCAGCGTCATTCTCAAGTATTTCTCATCCAGTGCATACACCTCTCCCAAGTTACCACCATCTCACATCTTGATGGTATCACTAAAAAAACTTCCACTGTGTTCTCTCAGCTCCAAGTTCACCCTCCACAGTGGGGTCTCCACAGAGCAAGTCAACTGATCCTAACATCACATCATGAACTCACGCTTATTGTCCATAGCCCCAACTAGAAAAAAAGGGCCACAAGGCCAGGGTCTTTGTTTCTTTGGTCCCTTGTGTCACTAGCAATTGGAACAGTAATGGGAACACTACACACATTCAGTAAGTATTTGTGATACTACAGGGAACTTTCAGCTTATACCTGCATTTGACAGGGAAGTATGAAAGTGGGATGCTTCATGACCATCATGAAGAACGTGAACTCTGAGGACCATGTACCTCATACACACACTGGTCCTAGCTAGAGAATTTCTCCAATGAATAGCAGGCCCTATTTTTTAACCAATATTATACACATTTACAACTCATTCAATCCCATCCAGAACAGGATAGTTTTCCTTAATGAGTGCAACCACCTAGAAACTCTCTTTCCAACACTTACAAAGAGTTTCCCCTCTGACAAGCTAGTCATTTTTCATCTTTTTTCCAAGTGCTAGGATCAAACCCAGGGCCTTGTCCATGCTAGGCAAGTGTTCTGCCACTGAGCCATATCCCCAGTCCTTGACAAACTACTCATTGAATTTCTTCATGGGGTTATGTTCATTTACTAGCAAGTAAATGAATGCAAATTTATAAAGGAATAAAGAATGACCCTCCACCAGTGGCCAGGGGTGTTCCGAAGCCTAAATAACTATTAACTACCTTTCACAAACAACCAAAATAGCCATCAGCAAGGACAGTCCTCAGGGAAATATTGATTTCTGGAAGAATCTCTGCAGCCCCATAGTAAATAATGGTAGGTGGGATCTACAAATAGGGAAACATTCATCAGCTACCAAATATAAACCTGCAACAGTCTACTGTGATCTGCAAAGAAAGCTTCTTAGTCAGGGAGCTGAGTATATAAATCATGGCTCCAGCATTTTCGGAAAAATTCTGGTGAACATTGCCAAGTTTTGGTTTATTCCCCTATAAACTTAGACCTGCCTTGCTGAGTGGTTGTGAGAATTACAGTCATGTACCCAGAGCACAAACACAGTGTCAGAGTAAGGGCTCAAAGTTCGCAGTCATTGCTACCACAAATGGCAGCTACACTTCTGCAGGTTAGATTACGAGCTTCGTTATCTTTCTTAGAGATGCTCTCCTCATTTTCTTTTGATATGTACCTCTTTTTATTTTATTTTGTTTTTTATTACTTAGTGACTTAGGCTGACATGCTTATCGTCTCACAAATTCTATGGGTCAGGAGGCTGAGCACAACGGCTGGGCTGGGACTTCTCTGATGAAAGCTACAATTAAGGTTTTAAGGTTTTGGTCAGTGCTGTAGATTCAGCTATGGGGTCCCTTCCAAGTTCCTGTAGTTATTCACAATTCATTTCCTCACCACTATAGAACTCATGGCAGCTTACATGGTCAAGCATAAGAGGAGACAGACTGACTTCTTCCATTTCTGACCTCTACAGTTACTTCTAAAGGCTCCCCTGATGAGGCCGAGCCCACCCAGGATAATCTTTCTGCTAACATAGAGTCTACTGAATAGGAAACTTAATTACATTGGCAGATTGCCTTCATATTTGCTATAGAAAACAAAGTGATCACAGAAGTACTTCCCCATCATTTGGCCAGCTTCTATTGGCTAGAAGCAAGTGACAGGTCCCACCCACACTCAAGGGCATAGACCGGTGAGGACCATCTTAGACTTCTGCCTGCTCACACATCCTCGGTACCTGTGGAATGTGATTATTGTTGACTGACTGGTAGTGGTAATGAAGTCACAGTAAACACCATGGCTAACATATTTTCTAGCCTGCTGAGAACTCAAGAAAAATAGACATAAAGGACCTAGCTGTGAAATCACAACCCATCAGGGTTAGTTTGAAATTTGGTCTTTCCCTCCCTTACTCAAGAGAGCAATAAAAGAGTAGTGGACACTGTGGTATCATGGCTGCCTGATACCCAAACCAACCGGTCAACAGTTGTTGCTGTCCTGGGGATGACTCAGTATGGACCTGGATAGATTTGCCAATCTCCTCAATGTGGCCTCCAAGGTGTGGGGGCTCCGTGGTGAGAAGAGTGTGTGGACCAATGAGGAAAGATAATATCCACAGCAAAACTACCTTCAGGAATGGTCCCAGAGCTGGTAGCTTTCCCAAGCAGATCAGATCATCACTAGAGAGGTCACACATTGATTGCTTTAGGGTGAATTATAAACTCCTGGTTTCAACAGCTGTGCCCAGGAATTCAGAGATGACCAGCTGTGCCTCCTTGCACATGGCAGAGCTTTGCCAAGGTCTTGTCCTTCCTGTTGGCCACAGCAGTATGTGTGAGAATGTGCCGAAAAGAGGGCTTTTCTGTAACACAGAGAAAGAACACGCAGCTCCCATGTGCTCCCCAGGAGCACGTTAGCCTGCTGCATGGGACTCACCTTCATGACCCTGGAGCTGAGCAGAGAGCAAGGCACATCCAGGCTTCTCAGCTGGGCAGAAAAATTATATCATCATGATCAGCCATCATGGTGCCTGATCATTTTAAGACCACATGCCTTCTTTACATTCCCTGTCACTGTTCCCAGCTATTACTTTTCTTTCGATTTTGTCTTTATTTCCATATCACTTCCCTTTCTTCTTCTTTTCTTTTTTTTAAATTTTTTTCCCTATTATTGTTATGCTGGAGGTACACTATGATATTTATAAAAGTTCTAGTAATATTTAATAGTGTAATTCACCCACTCCATCATTCTCCTTTATCCCCCTCCTCCATTCCTGAAATAGTTTCAACAGATCTCATTTTTCCATTTTCATACATGAGTAGGTAATATTTGTACCATATTCACCCTCCTCCACCCTTTCCTTATATCCTTCCCCTCCCATGGTGCCAATCCCCAGATAGGACCTGTTTTGCCTTCCTGTTCTCCATTGTTATTATTTTTAATGTCATTTTTGTTTAATATATCTACACAGGATATTTCATTGTGACATTTTCATGTATATAAGTGTTATATTTTTCTCCTTTCTACCTTGGTCCCCTTCTTATGGTTATTTCAACAGGTTTAAAAATTCTTTATTCTTTTATTGTGGCTTTGCTTTGATTTGTGCATTTCTCTAGTCACCTCCTTATTACCCTTGGATTGCTCTCTGTAGCCTTTTTTCCTACTTACCTTCCCACCAGTGCTATTTTATTTCTAGTTCTCCACTGCTTTGTAAAGAAATATATATATATTTTTTTACCTGCTGAGGGCAGGCAGCCAGTTTAGAACTGTTTCTAAACCTTTGCCAGGTAGATTACCCAACTATTGGGTGAAGGTCTCTTGAATGCAATTTTTTTTTAAGTCAATATGCAAACTAGACTGCCCTTGTCAAGGTGATAACTTCCTTTGAATCTGGTGAACTTGAATAGATAGTATTCTGGATAAAATGTAATGACAGGCTCAAATAATGCCACGGTTTGTCCAGAAATATCTTTGAGAAAATCAATACCTTTTGCAGAAGAGACAGAATGCATTTCTCCTCGGTAACCACAGATCCTACTGTAGCATTCTGACCTTCAAGGTGATTTCATTAGCAAACACAGACCACCCTTCCCGCTTTCAGGAAATGGGAACCCCTTGTGTGGCTTCCCTCTTGTTGCTGGGTCTCTTCTCTCTTGCATTGCACCCCTTTGGTGTTTTCATAGAAAGTTGCTTGCCCCGTGGAAGAGTACAGTTTTCTGTAGGGCTGCACTTACTCCTTAAACGTCCTCACAAAACAATTTTCTACATCAGAACAGGAACACGTACAAATATCTTAGTGATGACACAGAAAATCTGAACACTTCAGCCATTCTGTCAATGTTTGAGAAAAAACAAATAGTCCTGACCCAGCTCCAGCTGCAAAGCAACTTGCTGAAACATCACCTAAAGCAAGAGGTTCCAATTCACTGGAACTCAACTTATTACATGCTTGAGCAGCTACTGGAACAAGAAAAAGCTGTGCAAGATTTTGCAGGCCAGGGTGTGAGAAGAACAAGGGAGGGATTCTTTTTTAACCTGTGCTCAGCGGAGGCTGACAAGCTGTGCTGGTTATCACCCTTCTCCTTGGGAAGTCACTGCTGACAAAAGCAAGTCCAGATAAGCATTGTGTTCCTAATCAGGTGTCTTGATGTCTTGCTTACATAAATGCCAATTTAATTTGAAGTCTAGAAAATATTCAGACCCACGCATGCCTTCCATAGACCCGGGGAGAAGAGAATTGGAGCAGGGCTATCTTTCTTAACCAGTCCTCAAAAAATAGCTCCTCCCTGTCTCTTGGATGGCTTTGATCACACTAGTGAGATGGAATGAAACAAATCTGCCTGGAACCACAATTTTTTTTTCCTCTCTTTTTAGGGTCAAGGGCATCTTGGGAAAACAAAGTCTGTTCGATTTATCTTGAAATGTGAAAAACACTTGTTTCCTCTCTCGCTCCTGCTGAGAAAGCCATGGTAATGGGGCTGAGGAGTGGCTGGTGGTAGGAAGGAGGCACCCTGTGTTTTAGACTCATTCTGTGTGCACAAACGGCTGACAGCTTCTACCCCACTAAGTGTGAAGGAAACTTTAGCTCTTGCTCCTGGTGTCCTGCATAGAGAGACCCCGGTGTTGTCCAAATTTCTATCAGTGAAATGGTTATATCTTTAATAAAAAATGAATGTGTTTATGGGAGTCCATATGCCAATATCTACAGGAGTACCTGCTTTCTTAGAGACAGTTAGAATAAGTCAAAGCAAGTTAGATGTACGAGGCTGCTTCCCACCATCCAGACTTCAGCAGCTGGTCATTTCAGCCATGCACTTGCTAAAACCTAGCATTTACTCCAGAACGGTGGCTGGTGACATTGTCTTTAACTGTGCCTTAGTTTTGCATTTGTAGGGAAGCTTATTTCATTAAAATAGCTATGTGCAAAAGACAGTGTGAACATGTGCCTGGAAATGTAAAAATCCAAATACTAAAACAGAAAGTTCTCACCTTAAAGGCAAAGTCAGATGGCTGGGTATGGTGGGTCACACCTGGAATCTCAGCTACTCAAGAGGTGAAGATCAGGAGGATCAAAGATTGAGACTAGTCCAGGGAAAAAGTTAGCAAGACCCACCCCCATCTCAACAAATAAGCCAGGCATGGAAGTACACACCCGTGATTCCAACTAAGCAGGAAGATGTAGGTCTGAGATCTAGGCGTGAGGCTGACCTCAGGCAAAAGTGCAAAACCCTATCTGAAAAATAACTGAAGCAAAAAAGTGGTTGGGTGTGCGACCCAAGTGGTAGAATATCTGCCTAACAAGTGTGAAATGCTGAGTTCAAACCCCAGTACCATCAAGATAAGTAAATGAATAAAAGCAAAGTCAGGCAATTTTAGGTACATTGTTATTTTCATTCAGAATTAGTCCTAGAAATTGTTAAAAATTTTAAACAGCAATTCTATAGTGCGTTTGAGTCCCCTTACTCCATATGCTTCATCAAGCCAAAGTGTCTAGATAGGTTAATAGAAAATGTGGTGTGAGCCAATTATGTAATTTTACATTATCCAGCAGCACATACAGAAAGATGAAAGAAACAGCTGAAATTGATTTCAATAAAACATGTTACTTAATCTAATCTGTCCAAAGTAGCATCATTTAAAAATGCGATCAATCTAAAACATTATTAATGAGTTTTTAGCATTCTTGGAGTAAGTCTTGGAAATGCAGTGTATTTCCAATCTGTGTTTTGGAGAGTCACATTTCAAGCGATACACACACACACACACACACACACACACACACACACACACACACTAAATGACAGCTAAACAGTTGTCCTGATGATCAGACTCTAAGTCATGGCGATGATGAAGAAACTGCCTGAGTGTTGGTCCATCCAGACCTATTTTCAAATCCAGCCTCCATTACTTACTGGCTGTGTTACTTGCCCAAAATCACTTAGGGTCTCCTCCTCTTTGAAGCATTTTATAGGGTTGTTGTACCATAAGAAATGTATGCTTTGTGAGGTGTTCAGCACCATAACTAGTACACAGAAGGAGCTCAATAAGAGCATTTGGCATTAGGGGTATCAATCATAGCTTATATACACAAAACAATAACAGTACAAAAATGTGCTGGTACATTTTTAAAACCTAGGGAAAATATCCTTTTATTTACAAATTTATGTAAACAGTATTCTTAGCAAAGTAGCATTTCTAGGTACTACTTGTTACAATTGGTTTTTTGTTAAAATATTTAATCTATTAATGTATACTAATGGAATTTCAAATAATTAAGGAACAGAGACTATCAAGAGTTACTATTTGCAACTTGAACTTGATGCTGCTCAGCATACAGTGTACCTTACCACGCCACCTATGGAGTGACCTGAGGCTTACAGTAGACGTTATATTGTGAGCCTGAAGACCTCACCCCTGAGGGAGGGGAGGATGTGTTCTTTTCTTGCGTGAGGACTTGGGGGAATTTGAAGACCCACACTCTGGAGAAGAGAGAGATAAAAATCATTCCCAGCTGGACATGGCAAAAGCCAGGGGCAGAGAGGTCCCCATAAGTGATGCACACAGGGCAGCTAATAGCTTGACTCCTGGAGAGGTCTTACTTATGACTGGTTTTCAATTTCTCTGAGCTATCATTTCTTTCAAATATCTTTAAACCTTCCATAGAATCTTGCTAAATATTACACTATGGTCTCAACAATCACAATGGGAAGCTACAGGAAAGAGATGGACCCATTGCTAACACAGGGTCATAACAGGGACCAAGAGGGAGCCTGACAGGCAAGAGGCCACCCATACTAATCCTTAGCAATGACCTGAGCTGGAGCCATGAGCAGCAGACTATAATAGCAGTCCAGTTGGCTGAGGAGCGTGAACCAGCAATGACAGGCCAAGGCGAGTGCCTTGGAGGGTCCCAAAAATCTAAGAGAGGATTAGCTCATTAAAGGAACCAAATTTCAAAGCAATGCATTCTCAATTGTTGTAAAGAAGACATTGAAAAGAATTGTGGCCTCATTTTCCACCTCAGTCTGTGGGAGATCTCAATATACTTGCTCCACGGTGGGGAAATAGTAACTTCTCTAGCCATTTGCTCATGGCTGTATAGTCTTGGACAAATTATCCTTCTTAATTTAAACCTTCAGTTTTGCTCACCCTCAGAAGGAAGGACTTGAACAAGATGGTTTTAAGAATCCTTTCTGTCATGACTTGAGTGCCAGCCATGGGAGGGAGGAGATGGGTGCTACGTTTGGACGTAGCCTCATCACTTACATGTAGAAAGCCATTTAATACCCTGACTTAATGCATGTGACAGAAGTATCCTATTTTTACTCTTAAACCAATTCAAGAAAAGCCAAGTTGAATAGATCCAATGAAAATTTATAAAACGAATGCAAGCTGTTGAAAATAAATAAGTGGGGTTTAGGCCATGCTAATTTAATTTATTAGAACACTAAGATCTTAAGTTTTATTATGGCTAATTTGAGAATGAATTCAATCTGCACTGGTCTGAGGAACCACGTAGTAGAAGCATAGTAAGTATGAGTTGAGTGAATGACTGAAGAATATACTTTTTGTTAAGCTTATTAACTCTATTATGGTGGCTCCAGTGCTCTGGAGTGAGAGCTTCTTTTTTTTCTTTTTTTTATTGTTGTACTGCCTGGGAGTACATTGTGGCATTTACAAAGGTTCTTACAATGTATCAAATATATCACACTTGAATTCACTCCTTCCACCCCTCTCCTTTATTCCCTCTTCCCCCATTCCTGGAATGGCTTCAACAGGTATCATTTTTGCATTTACATACATGTGTACAAACTTTTTGTACTGTATTCACCCTTGTACCCCCTTTCTCCACCACCTCCCCTCTCCCACTGGTAACAACCCCCATCCTGGGAAGGACCTGTTCCACCCTCCTGCTCTCCAATTTTGTAAAAGAAAAAAAAAAATGACACTTTTGCTTGTTTGGATAAAGGTAGATACACAGAGAGTTTCCTTGTGATTATTTTAAAATGAAATCTGGATGTGCCATCACAAATTATACCAATGATTAAGAAAAGAGGTATACAGATAACTAAGAAAGCCATCACCTCTCAGCAGACAATCATCGAGGCAATTGGGTTTCTAAAAGAGAATTATCAAAAGAAATAGCAGGAAAGCCCCCAATCAGAATGAACTATTAAAGTGATCTATGACAATGAAAAAGACTACAGTCTACAGAGGTGAGATGAGATTACAAAACAATTTGAAGAGCAGCCACAAAGATTTTCTTAGCTTGATTGGAAGCAAGAAGAACAAGCAAAGGGAGGGGCTGCATGGAGAGGATGGTGTAAGGTTAACGATTGGTAGAAGGGCGGAGTTACTAAGTTTCAGGATGCTTTTTCTTCTCTATGAAAGGACATAATATTCACTATGGAAAGGACAGAATACTCACCTTGAAAAAAAGCACAAACATTGAGGTAATGAAAAGTCAAACAAGTTCAAGTTTCCAGTTCCTAAGAATTCCATCCAGAGTGCAAGAGAATGTTCAGCTCTTAACACTCAGCTAACCAGGAGAAATTAATAAAAATAGAAAGAACACTAAAAGGTGGAGGGTGGGAAAACATTGTGCTTTTTGTCCAAAAGAAGGATGAAAAAGGATTAAAGGCTCATGCCTGTAATCCCAGCTACTCAGGAGGCAGAGATCAGAAGTATCTCAGTTCAAGGCCAGTCCAAGCAAAAAGCTAGCGAAATCCCATTTTGACAAACAAGCCAGGTGCAGTGGGGTGCATCTCTATACACGGAAGGTATAGATAGGAGGAACACGGTCTGAGGCCAGCCTAGGTAAAAATATGAGTCCCTATCAAAAAAAGAACTAAAACAATGAGGTCTAGGAGTGTGTCTCAATTGGTAAAGCTTCTGCCTGCAAGTTGAGGTCCTGAGTTCAAACTCTAGTAGCACAAAAAAAAAAGAAAAAGAAAAGAAAAAAGATGAAAAGGAACCTGAGGAAATCTCATCTGCATTACTAATCCTCTGGTTTTTAGAGTTTGAGGAAAGAATGTGGTGTTTTGCTAAGAACCAGCAGAGGATCACCAAGAATATATAGTACCAATCTGACTTTAACTTTATTAATAAGATTGCACGGAAAACAGGTTATGAGTACATTAAATGCATAAAGTGTCTGGGTTTTAACAAAACACCCATAAAGACCTGATCTTTCCCTATGGACAAAAAGATAAACTGTAAATGGAAAAAGATAAAGGTAGGTTCATATCATCATTATCTGAACAACTATAACATCAAAAAATGTTAACTAATGGCATGAAAAAAGTCTTTTTCTACTGGAAATTTGTATTAGTAGTGAAGGTTAGGCACAGGAAGTATACCTACTTGTTCAACTTAAGGAAGACACAAATCTTGGATAGTTAATTAAAGACCATGGAGTTCTCAGTACTCTTAATTGCACATGAAAGAAGCCCAGTATAAATTAACTTCAGAAAACAAACCGTTCAGTGGATGAATCACTTCAGGCATAGCTGGATCCAGTTGCTTAAAAAATGCAGTCAATCATCAGATTCTTTTATACCTTCCTCTATGCTTGCTTCGTTTTTCAGAACATTCCTCCCAACTGAATTCAAATGTAACATTAACACTCCCGGGATTATTTTCTACCAGCTCCACAACCATAGTGGAAGGAATGTCCCTTTGTCCAAGAGTTCTAGTCAGTCTCTAGATTTCACTCCTCTGACCTTCTATCACCGAACCAACCACAGTGACTTATGCTCTTGCAGGCTTGCAGATGTGTGCTCTATCAGAACTCACCAGGATTCAAATTCAGGAAGGAAGTTGTTCTCCAAAGGGATTCTGCACAGGCAAAATATAGTGAACAATTACCATCCAAATAATAGGCTAAAATAATCATTAAAAAATTAAATAATAATAATCCTGAACTTGATTTAAAATAATCAACTTCATAAACTAAAAATTGTAGATCACATTTTTCAGCAATCAGTTCAGCTGGAAAAGATTTAGAGGTTGTTTTAGACAACAAGCTGAATGTGAACCAACAATGTGTTATAAAAACAGGAAGAACTAATTCAGTTTTAGGTTGCCTTAATAGAAAAATCATAACCCAATTATGAGATACTATAGCTCCACTGTTTTCTTCATAGGTCAGACCACAGCTAAATGTTCCAATTGGGAAGAACATTCACAAAGAATGGTACATCCAGAGAAGACTGAGAAGGATAAAGAACTAAAAATCAGTTTAGGGGAAGACCAGAAGTTGGAGATTTCCAACATAGAAAAGAGATCACCAAACAGCAATACTTCAGTATTTGAAAAGTAATTATTAAAAAAAAGAGATTGATTTGTCTGTTACTTCAATGGGAAGAGCTAAAACCTGCAATGAAATTAAAGGAAATAAATCTGAGTTGGTTTAGTAAGTAGTACTGTCCAGCAAAATAATTTAAGCACACCTCCTTTAAGATGAGGTGTGCTTCTCTCAAATGTAATTATCAGAAACATTGTACATGGTCCTGGTCACTAGTCAACTCCTAAAATACCTCTCCTGTCTCTTTAATCTTTGATCCAGGGATTCCATGAATATCTGTTACCCTCTCTATTATGGGCAGGTTAACAGGAAACACTTTCTATATTGCTGGTAGTAAGAGACGGACCCAGGCCTCTGGGCATGCTACACAAATATGACTAAAGGAGTTTACCACTCTGGTTAATTGAAATGAATTCAAGGTTATGTGGAAATAAACTTCATGTGGCAAAATTTCTGTAATACAAGACACCAAGGAAATTGAGGTAATGAGCAAATGTAACACTCACCTTAGCAGCTTCATGCATTAGTCAGAACTCAGTGTGTTTTCTAAATTAATTAAAACACCACTCCTTATCATTATTCTTACATCTTCTTCAGGGAAATGGTTCAAATTTCTATTAACGTAATTTTCATCATCCATGGATCTCTTTATCCATGTTATTTTACAATACAGATATTAAAATAAATGTAATAAAGTAGTAAGTAGATTTGAAAATGTAATAACTAAAAGTCTTTTATCGATTGGCAAATCATAAACACATGTAAGTAGTTAGTATCATTATTATTCATTCTACCATATAGCACAGGTAACTTAGAGTTATCTATATTAAAATTTTCTTATAAAGTTATGAAGATTTACAAAATCCTTGTAAGGTACAAAATAGTCAGGAAATGATATCAAATTCCTCTAAATTGAGAGCTAGTTTTAAACTAAGGAAATAAAGGGCTGGGGGAGTGGTTCAAGTGGTAGAGTTCCTGTCTAACAAGCCAGAGGTTCTGAGTTCAAACCTTGTAGTGCCAAAAGAAAAAAACCAAAGTTTAATGATCCCACATATTAGGGAAATGTTACATTTATCATATGCGTTTAAAAATCACAGAACAGCCATGAGAATTAAATGAAATTTTTGTCTGTAATGATGCTTTGTGATATGTTGTATAATTTCAAAATCAGAATATTACTATTCTTTTTCATTATTAACAATGTCTTCATTACCCTTCTAAAATAAATTGGCTCCAGAAATATAAATGTCCAGATTATACAAACTCTACCTGAAAATTAATATCTGAATTTTGGCATCCAGGTAACAGTTTTCCTTATGTGTGGGTGGTTTGAATACCATTGAATCAGTCTCTGGTAGCTTTAATTATTAATTATTATCAGAAAGCATGATCTCAAATATGGGGACCTCATGGCCACTGTATATCACAAATCACTCTTACAATATTCCTTATAGTAGTAAAATTGCATAATAAAAGCACTAGATAACAATAAGAGAAAAGTATGTTGGAAACCTCTTTTAAAATTACATCCTTAAAGGAATTATTTAAACAAGTATAATTCTCCAATACCATAATTCAAAAAAAATTGGTATGATTTATAAAGCCTAAATATTTTATAGATTCATGTTACTTGCTTTTAAATAGATGAATTCTATCATCTAGGAAGCTGGACCTTTTGTTTCACAAATGAAGACCCTAGCAAATAAGTGCCTTACCCAGGGTAAGTTAGCAGGGGAGATTAGATTTAAACAAAAGACTGGAATCTTTACTGCTTCTTAGGAAAAATTTACTTAGTACAATCCAGTTACATGTTTAATAAAATACCCAATATGCTGTAGTCCTTTTCCTTCGTGGTCATTATCCTCACCAAGTAAGTATCATTAAACATCTGTAAGGAAGCCTAATTGAATTTAAGCTGAGTGTTGTACTGAAAGGACTGTTTCATTTCCAGTCATAACCAAGATTACATCAAGAAGGGATTAGGAATGTTACCCATACAGCCATACACAAATGCACGGGAACTGGTGCTGGCCCACTTAGCATACACAAGGTCTGCAAGGCAGAGTGCGGGGCCAGGCACAGCCGGGTAAGAAGTAGATGATGAGTAGGAAATACTGTGTTGCCACTTGGGGTCAAAAATGCAAAGACGTCCTTTCGTGTATTTTATTTCCCTAAGGGGAACATTTTACTTAATTTTTAAAAAATCCTTGAGCAATGCAATCTTTCTAGTTGCCAGTACTTCTTTCTTTTCCTTGTACTGTTTTACCTTAGGGTCACTAATTTTTTTTTTTGCATTGTTCAGAAGCAAAAAGGAAAAATTTGGCAAAGTTTAACCCAGTCAAAAAGAATGTTAACTGCAATGTTATAATACAAATTTGTGCATCCTTATTCAACCATAGGAAACTCATTATGGCCTCATTTAATATTCTGAAAGCATTTTTAGGCCATTTATAGGTTCAAATGGAAATAAATATGACTATATGTGTAGAATTGTCATTTTAATCAAACTAAATTTTCCAATTAGAGAAAGAAGTCTAATTAAGATGACTCATAATTCATATTCATAGAAGACTTCAATTCAGGCTATAGAACTCTGAAAATCTATTTTGGAACACGAAAGCTGAATTTGTGCAATAATTTATTCACCAGAATGTATTATTGGTGATTTTTTTGAGACAGTCTTACTATGTAGCCCAGCCTGGCTTTGAACATGAGATCCTCCCATCTGATTCTCCCTGAGTGCGGGAATTATAGGCATGCATCTCCACACCTGGCTTTGGTGATTTTTTTAAACACTAAAACACTTTTTAATAATAATAATATATTAATAATCCATAATTTAGCCCTTTAAAATGCTAGCTGGCTTAGAATTCAAAGATTGAATGTCAATATAACAAGAAACTAATAAATGTATTTCCAAATAGAAATAGCGTCATCATTTTAAGAGGAAAAAAATGTTGAACTTTTGCTTTTCTTAATAATTGAAAATGCTGACAGTGTAATTTTCTAAATTCATATCCATGCTACTTTAAAAAATAAGCAAAACACATGGCTATAATACCTATTAAATTGTAAATAAGAGGAACCAAATCAAAACAGAAAGTTGAATCTGGTCAGTTTGAAGAGTTTAATAGTATCACTTAATAATACATCCATAAACTGTGTTCATTTAAATGCCAAAGTTAAGTTCTTCAGCAGAATAAATAAATATACTCCATGGAATCAAAGATTTTTCAGGATGACTCATTGCTTTCAACTCTGACATTCAACTAAGGATGATACATTATATTGCATTTATATCACATCATGTTTGTATTACATTAGGAATAATCTTTATAACCTGAGGTTCAGAGTTGTTTTTTTTTTAATTTCTTCCAAACTTACACACTTTTTAAAACATTGTAATTCAAAAAGCACAAGTCTGTGCACTATAATTAACATGCTGCCTGAGGTTGATAAGATTGAGGAAGCAAGAACTTCCAGGATTCCTGAAGACCTCTAACCTTGTAAGACAGATGGCAGTAGACATCACATCAGCAGGCTTAGAACTGGGTGTAGGTGGAAGAGGCTGTGACCCCAGATGTGTGATTGGAGAAACTAGAAAATGTCCTCTGTTCCAACCCTGACCAGAATAGTATTTGTTACTCTGTTTACAAAGAGATGCAGTCCTGTGGCTCTGGGCTATATCTGCCAGCCCCTCTCCAACCCCATTAAAATACATATCACTCATGATTAAGTTCATTTATTCAACAAATATTTACCAAGTACCTACTATGTTCTAAGCATTGGTAAGAAAAAAGAGTAAAATGAACTATAGGGCTATAGAAATACCAGGAAGTGAAAAAGGTAAGGACAGAAAAATCTGAGTTCAAACCCTTATCGCCACCCCTTCCTGGCTGTAAGGCCATGGACAGGTAACTACGTCTCAGTTTCCTGATTGTAATGTCGAGATGATAGTTCCCGTGTCTTTCACAGGGTGTGGATCGCGACTGGTTGGATCATGATTAACTAGCCAGATCATGAAATGGGGAGTACCTATTATGGTTTGACTGTGAAATGTCCTCCGCACAGGTTCATGTGCTGAATGCTTTGTTCTCAGCTTGAGGTGCTATTTTGGAAGGTTCTGGAAACTTTATAAGGTGGGGCCCAGATGGAGGAAGATGAGCCTTTCAAGGTTAAGCCTGGTCTCCAGTTCTTTCCTCTCACTCTACTTCCTGTCCTCCATGAGGTGAAGAGCCTCCCTTGTCACATGACTCCAGCTGCCTAAGAACATGGGTCACGACCTGAGCCTTCTCAAACAATGAGCAAAATAAACCATCTCTCCTTTAAGGTGTTTATGTCAGGTATCTGTCACAGCAATGAAAAGTCTAGCACACTGGCGTATGATAAATGTTAGTAATTGTAGCTATTACTAATTTTATTATTAGTCCAAAATATCACCCTCAAGGAATTTAAGGTTGCTTTGTATCATAACAGCGTAAAAAAGAGTAGTTTGGGGAAAGACACTATGGCCTCCAGAAGCAGGGGTCAGAGGAACCTTGAACGAAGAGGTCGCATTTGAACTGAATCTTGAGACCTGAGCAAATATGTCTAGATTAGCAAGTATCTTAATATCCAACCAGCATTTAGTGAGTCCACTCATTTATTAACATCCATTCTTAGAGTTTAAGATAATGAGTATGTTTGGGAGGTATTTTTTATGGTACTGGCATTTGAACTCAGGACTTCACACTTGCTAGGAGGTGCTCTACTGCTTGAGCCACATCGCCAGTCCTTTTTGCTCTGATTATTTTGGAAATAGGTTCTTCCTTTTTTCCCAGGCTGGCCTGGACTGTGATCCTCCTATTTTATGCTTTCCACCATCCCTGGATTAGGTAAGCACCACCATGCCAGCTTCCATTAAGATGGGGTCTTGCAACCTTTTTTTTCCCAGGCTGGCCTAGAACCACAATCCTTCTGATCTCAGCCTCTCATGCAACTTGGGATGACAGGTGCATGTGCACCATTGTGCTGAGCTCCTGGTTGAGATGGGGTCTTGTGAATGTTTTGCCTGGGCTGGCCTCTAACTGCAATCCTCTCATTCTCAACCTCTGGTGTAGCTCAGATTATAGGCGTGAGCCACCAACATCCAGCTAGGTGTGATTTTATTAATGTTAAATGTGGTTTCTGTGGACTTTTGTGCTTCTAGGAGGATGGACCTGGAAGAGAAACTGCTGATGACAGGCTGCAACTGGGTGCCAACTCCAAGGTGAATCACAGAGAAGAGATATGGGGGCAGTGGGTAAGCAGAGAACTTATCCCCAATTCCTCAGTAGGTTATTTAGGGAGGAAGGATTCAACTGGAATAAGAATGAAATGCAACAGATATGGGCTGAAGTCTGTACATCAAGCTGCAGGACACAGGAAATGTTGCAAAGAGAGAGAATATTTTTGGTATTCCATTTGTCTCTAGTATTGACATAGTAGTTATCCCTCTCTTAAATCTCTTTCAATGGCTGCTCTGGGGTTTATAATATGCCTTCTTAGTATATCACAGTCTACCATCAAATAACTGTTCCATTACTTACATATAGCTGAAGAACCTCATCCACTTCTCTCTTCCTGTCCTTTGTACTGCTATTGTCATCTCTTCACTTAAACACATTTTATTAACCACACAATACATTATTATTATTTTTGGACTTGCTTTCAACAGTCAATTATTTTAAAAAGTGCAAAAATGAGTGGGAACATCCTTTATAGTGACCAACATATTTACTAGTTTTGTGTTCTCCTTTTTCTTTTCTTTTCTTTTTCTCAATCAGTACTATTTCCTTCAACCTAAAGAATTTCAGCATTTTTGAAGTGAAATCGCTCAGTATTTGGCTGAAAATAGCTTTTGTTAACATTCGTTTTTGAGGATATTTTCTTTGGA
The DNA here is from genome assembly GCF_047511655.1 of Castor canadensis. Classification (NCBI taxonomy): domain Eukaryota; kingdom Metazoa; phylum Chordata; class Mammalia; order Rodentia; family Castoridae; genus Castor; species Castor canadensis. The sequence continues at coordinate 48,661,790 of NC_133389.1, read as the reverse complement.
TATAAAGATCTAAGATAATAGGTGTTTTTTTCTTTGTTTTCTTTTTATTGTTTTAGAACTTTAAAGGTATTCGAATGCTTTGTCCTATGTTTCTGATGAAAATCTGTAATAATTTTTTATTTTTATTCCTTTGTATGTAATATATCTTTTCTTTTTATCCAGAGGGATATCTTCTTATAAAATTTCCTTTTTTTTTGATCTTTAGCTATTTGATGAAGACTTGCCTTGATGTATTTTTGTATTTTGTGTGTGTGTGTGTGTATGTGTGTGTGCGCATGTGTGTGTGTGTGCACATGTATGTGTGTTTATTCTACTTAAACTTCTTGATGTGAATTTATAGTTGCTGTCAAATTTGGAAAAACTCAGTGATTTTTTTTCTTAAAATTACCTTCATTCTTCTGAGGCTCCAACTGCACAAATATTATATTGCTTGATTTTGTCCCACAGGCTACTGATGCTCTGTTCAATTTTTAAGGAAATTGCTTTTGAAGTTTTTTTTTCTTTTAAAAATAACATGTAGTCATCACATTTGTCATGATTTTTTAAAATGTGTGCTTATTATGAAATTACTCAATGTATCTAATTCACAGATGCATTATTGCATGGGATTATTATTTTCATGGTGAATATACTTAAAATTTACTCTCAGTGATATTCAAGAATGCAATGCATTGTTATTAACTATTGTCACCGTATTGTATACATCATCTGAACTTGTTGCTCTTATCTAACTGAAATTTTGTACCTTTTGATCTACCCTGGTAACCACCATTCTGTTCTTTACTTCTCTGAGTTCAACTTTATTACATTTCACATATAAATGAGGTTGTGTGGTATCTGTCTTTTTGTTCCTGGTTTATTTCACTTAATACCTGTTTCTAGGTTCATCCATGTTGTCACAGATGGAAGGACTCCCTCAAGATAAATAGAATTCCATTATGTATATGCACCAATTAACTGTGAAGTTAAAAACAGATTATTTGAAATTATTTTTATAGGGCTGGGGCTGTAACTTAGTGGTAGAGTTCTTACCTGCTTAGCATGTATGAGGCCCTGTGTTTAATCCCTAGCACCAGAAAGAGAGAGAGAGAGAGAGGAGTGAGGGAGGGCAGGGAGGGGGGAGAAGGGAAGAAAGGAAGGAAGGAAGGAGAGAAGGGGAGTTAATTTTATATAGTTTTTCCTCTTTGTTTTATTCTTCATAGACTCTATTGCTATGTTTTCAAGTTCATTGACTTCTTTCTAATGGTTGTTCAAGATTATTATCTGTTGGTTCCATCACTTGTCATTTCTGGTCAATTTTTAATGTTTTTTTCTTATAGAATGATAACAGATGACCACATTTTATTGTTTGTTGGCATATCAACTTGAAGGTTGATTGACTCCCCAAAGGCCTGTTTTTATTTATTTATTTTTCTTTTATTATTCATATGTGCATACAAGGCTTGGGTCATTTCTCCCCCCTGCCCCCACCCCCTCCCTTACCACCCACTCCGCCCCCTCCCTCTCCCCCCCCAATACCCAGCAGAAACTATTTTGTCCTTATTTCTAATTTTGTTGTAGAGAGAGTATAAGCCATAATAGGAAGGAACAAGGGTTTTTGCTGGTTGAGATAAGGATAGCTATACAGGGCATTGACTCACATTGATTTCCTGTGCATGGGTGTTACCTTCTAGGTTAATTCTTTTTGATCTAACCTTTTCTCTAGTACCTGTTCCCCTTTTCCTATTGTCCTCAGTTGCTTTTAAGATATCTGCTTTAGTTTCTCTGCGTTAAGGGCAACAAATGCTAGCTAATTTTTTAGGTGTCTTACCTATCCTCACCCCTCCCTTGTGTGCTCTTGCTTTTATCACGTGCTCATAGTCTAATCCCATTGTTGTGTTTGCCCTTGATCTAATGTCCACGTATGAGGGAGAACATACGATTTTTGGTCTTTTGGGCCAGGCTAACCTCACTCAGAATGATGTTCTCCAATTCCATCCATTTACCAGTGAATGATAACATTTCGTTCTTCTTCATGGCTGCATAAAATTCCATTGTGTATAGATACCACATTTTCTTAATCCATTCATCAGTGGTGGGCCATCTTGGCTGTTTCCATAACTTGGCTATTGTGAATAGTGCTGCAATAAACATGGGTGTGCAGGTGCCTCTGGAGTAACCTGTGTCACAGTCTTTTGGGTATATCCCCAAGAGTGATATTGCTGGATCAAATGGTAGATCAATGTCTAGCTTTTTAAGTAGCCTCCAAATTTTTTTCCTGAGTGGTTGTACTAGTCTACATTCCCACCAACAGTGTAAGAGGGTTCCTTTTTCCCCACATCCTCCCCAACACCTGTTGTTGTTGGTGGTGCTAATGATGGCTATTCTAACAGGGATGAGGTGGAATTTAGTGTGGTTTTAATTTGCATTGCCTTTATTGCTAGAGATGGTGAGCATTTTTTCATGTGTTTTTTGGCCATTTGAATTTCTTCTTTTGAGAAAGTTTTGTTTAGTTTACTTGCCCATTTCTTTATTGGTTCATTAGTTTTGGGAGAGTTTAGTTTTTTAAGTTCCCTATATATTCTGGTTATCAGTCCTTTGTCTGATACCTAGTTGGCAAATATTTTCTCCCACTCTGTGGGTGTTCTCTTCAGTTTAGAGACCATTTCTTTTGATGCACAGAAGCTTTTTAGCTTTATGAGGTCCCATTTATCTATGCTATCTCTTAGTTGCTCTGCTGCTGGGGTTTCATTGAGAAAGTTCTTACCTATACCTACTAACTCCAGAGTATTTCCTACTCTTTCCTGTATCAACTTAAGAGCCCAAAGGCCTGTTTTTAATCTTGTTTGACTTGAGTCTTGAATGTCCTTTAATCGATGTGTTCAGCTCTACTGCTAATGTGTGACCTCTCGTATGTTGAGCTAACAATACTTGATTGTTCTTTACTCATGCACAGGTTGGTTTTCTGCAAAGATCTAAGGAAACTTCCTTACAGATTTCCAGAACTCTTGTCCAGATCTTTCTACAACTCTGCCCTGCAAATTCCAATCAACTCAGCCTCCCCAAAGTGTGTTCACTGTTTCCTTACCTCTCTGAGACTATCAGTCCCAGTTGGGGTTCCCCCTCTTTGTGTCTCTGTGCCTCTTCTCTGGAAATTGTTCCAGGCCCAAACTAGGGAGATTATAGAATTTGCCTTATTGACTCCCTTCTCTGTCTGAGAGATCACATTCCTATACTACTTGTTGTCTGATGTGTATAAGCAGTATATGTAAACAATTATCTAACATATGTAGGAGGGTAATTCCATTCTTTGCTACTCTTTGATGGGCATAAGCATAGTTCCAGGATTGAGATAAATTCTGACTCTTCTGGAGTGGATAATAACAATCAAAAAGACCAGGATATTTGGTAGTGGTGCAAAATCACAGTCTATGTGAGAGTCTATGCTTTTAACAAGTGACTGCCAAGGGCAGATCTCTATCCAATTCAATTTTTTAATCAGTGATGTAGATTGAAGAAGTCTATCAAATTTGGCAAGAACATAAACCAAAAATCTTAGCCATTTTTCAGTGGATTCAAGAAATGTTTAGTGGGTGGGAAAGGCTGAAATTTAATGAGAACAAATGTAAAATTTTAAATTTAAGTTCTAAAGACCAAGGACACAAGTCCAAGATAGATCTGCTGTCTTGTACAATTTACATGTGAAATGTCTACCATTTTATTTGGCCACATGTAATATGGAATGTGCTGACATTGATTTTTTTTTAAGAAAAAAAAAGCAAGGAAAGGAATGGAAAGAAAAAGAAAGAAGAAAAGAAACTGTAAGCAGAAGACAATAGTCCTGTTTTCAGACCCCTGAGGTCAGAGGATTTATTTATTTACTAATGAATTATCTTCACAAGGGCTTTGAATTTTTCAATAAACTGTTGTATAGTAAATTGCATTCAGTTCCAGAAATCACATTTTAAGTGCCATATTGACAATCTCGAGTACATCCAGAATAGGGAACCAAGGATTCTGATGATTCTAGAGTGTGTCCCAATTTAGAAATAGTTAGGATCATTCTCTGTTCAAATCAAAGGAGATAAGGCTAAAATGTAATCTATCTTCAAATTCATTCATCTTCTGTATTCATGAATTCCACATCCTGGAATCCACCAACTACAGATTGAAAATATTTGGAAAAAATAAATACAAATATGTACATGTTTTTTTATCATTATTCCCTGAACAATATAGTCTAATAGCTACTTGTAATATTTACATTATATAGATATTTCAAGTAATCTAGAGAAGATTCATAGTATATGAGAGGATTGCATAAGTCATCTGTATCCATGGACTTTAGTATCTATAGGTACTGGAAACAATCCCCTGTAGATGCCTAGAGACAGCTGTATTTAAAGGGCTAGCAAACATTTGATGGGGTTGCCAAATTGCTCTGTGTCTCTCCAGAATAAAACACTACAACTATGGGGGCTAGTTACTGGAAATAGGCTTCATCTAACAATAGAGTAAGATCTATTATAGGAATGAGGTCCCAAATACTGGACTTATTCAGCAGATCCACTACTAATAATATTTTGAAGAGGTGTTTTAAGATGACTTCAAAATTCTATTTCCCTACCAACTTGGTAAGTCCATGAATCTTTAATGCCAATGACAGATTACACATTCTTATTTCCCTCTGGGTCATGACAGAAAATCTTGAGTCAGTATTATTTTACTTTCACCAGCTCACCAGTGTCTTGTTATCAGGTCTTCCACCACAATTAAATATTTTTTTTTACTAGAGGGTAAGCAGTTCCAAACTTTGTCACCTTAGAGAGCCACTTAAGGTAGAGATGGATGAGGATAAAGAGACAGAGCAAAGAAAACATGCAGAGGTCTGTGCTGGAAGACATGACAGACACTAAAGAAGAAACCCAGCTCTTTCATAAGCTCAGGCATGTCTGTATTCTATAAACCAACTGGCAGATGCATTTTCCATTCCATAATAATCACTACTTTCATTCTGATGCCATTTCTTGGTTTTTTTTTTTCCAATAACTGAAATATTTGTGTATCTATAGCAAAATGTAGAAGCTATTGAAAGTGAATAATAGGCACATTGGGTTTGATTATGTTACTGTCTCTACTTTTATGAATGCTTGACATTTCCATACTAAAATATTCTTACTTTTGTCTATTATGTATCTTCCAATTACATCCAGTCATGTTCAGGGATAACATTTTATCTCTTTTTAAAATTGTGCCTTTGCATATGAAGGACACTGCACTAGTGAGTACAATGTCCCTTGCCTCTCTAATCCCTGGTTCCAACTTCCTCTGAGAAAGTGAAGAGACTAATGTCATAGGTGAGTTTGGGATAGGGAAATGATTGTGTGTTGTTCCTCCTCTTTCTCTCTCTCTTCTTTTGGGATCTACATGGACACAGAAAGTACACACATGGTTTACCTTTTCATACTGCAAGTTAGATAGGGGAAGCTCTTCATAAGAGGAGGTGAGTTCAGTATTACCTGTGGACCAGAGGGTAAGTTCAATTCTGGAGTGAAATATTAGAAAGCCTAGTGTTGTTGCAATCCAATCCTTGTGAAATTATACAGGTTTTACCTGCCTGCATTAATTATCCTCAGATGATTCAGAACTCTACAAGAAATAAGAATGCTATGCATTGGTTTCTAATCATTCTTTCCTCATGCTTAGAAAGACTTTTTGTTCCTTCTCTTCTGTTATCTTTGTTGACCAGCCTTCCTAAGAAACCCTTTCTAAATTGTTCCATCAAGTAAGTTACTACAACCTTCTTACAACACTCTGCTTATAGCAACTTTATTTCATTTATAGAATTACGTTGTCATAATCTGCTTATACATGTGTTACCAACTAGATTGTACATTCTAGAGCAAAGACTGTCATTCATCCAATGGGTTCAACATTAGTGTAACACCTCAGTTAGATGTGCTTGCAATGTTATATAAAGGAGTGAGTGAATGAATGAAGTACTTATTTTTCTCAGTGAGTAATTATTAATTTTGAATAATGGTTTATTTTTAAGACTTCAGTCATTTTTGATGATAGACTCTAAGAGCTCTAATGCTTATGACAAAAATCATGTATTTCAATTGAATTTTAATTTATATTGACTTTATTAATTCATAATCTATGAGCTCTAAAGGCAATGTATTAATTTATTCAGTTCTTCAATTATTACACTCTGGTACCAGGTCAAGAATCCTGAGTTTACCTTTTGGCTCTATTATTGACATATCTTTCTGTTGAAGAAAAACCTTAAACAGTCAGTGCTTCAGTTCTGTATTTAAGCAAGAGAAGCACTAATTTTCTTGGTAAGTATCCTCACTTAACTAACATTTTCCATATAAAACCTACATTTTGGTATTACATATTTAGTCATAATTTCAGACCAGAGATGAATCTTTGAATCTTGCTGAAAAGCTACTACATTTAATGATAAGTGATTTAGTTTTCAACTTTGTATTGGAATAAAAGAATTATTTAAGATTGAAAGAATCAGAGTACATGCAAACAATTCTGTTCAATGGAGAGGTTACCATTTCCATACTTTGATTAAATTAGAGAATAAAGAATAAATTTTGGTTTTGTTAAACTTGATGATACTTGAGGAGAATACATTCACATTAAAATATAATAGTGCAGCTCTCAAGTGGTTATTTTAGTAACATGGAATAGATTCAGTGTTAGAATAGAAATGCATAGATTCTTCATTTCTAATAACTGGACAATTCCCCACTGGTACTTGTTTGTTTCTATACTCCTGAAAGAGTATGAAAGGAAAGAGATATTACTATGGTCAAGACATCTACCAATAACCCCCTGATAATCACCCTTCTGCTCCTAAAAACAAAAGTCCAAATTTATTCTAAGTAGCAAGGTTCTCAGATGTTCTACATAAAAACATTTCCAGCCTCTCTTGCAGCTACATACATCCCTGACATTAAGTTCTGGCTAATAAAATGACACCAAAAGTAGTTAAATATGCTTTTCATAATGAATATTTTAAATGATGACAAACAGCTACAATATCCCTGTTGTCCTGTGCCTTTTCCCTTTACCCAGAATGTGAACATGATATCCAAATCTTCAGCAATCATTTTGAGACTTTGAAGATGGAAGACAGTGCTAAGGATGCACAGAAGTAATTTAGAAGGAGCCTGGGTCCCAGGCAACTTCATGAGTTTACCATATAAGTCCTTGGGCAATCTCCAGGATTAACTACTTCCTTTTGGCTAGAAAAACAAACCTTTTTAATCTTTATGTCATAGGGATCAGATTGCTGATGCTAGCTGTCAGGTGCAATTGCTAAATACAGAACATATCCTACCTTAAAAGAAAGACAATCCTGACTCACATCACTTTAAAAGTCTTGTGAGACAAAAAAAAAAACCATTGTGAGATGTTTTAGTACCTTTAGTTGCTCTTACAGTTTGGATCTTAAGTGTTCCCAAAGGCAGATGTTAAGGGCTTGGTCTCCAGTCTCACTATTGTGAAGTGATGAACCTTTAATAGGTGGGGCCTGGTGGGAGGCTTTAGATTATCATGGACATGCCCTTGCAGGGGATTGTGGGACCCTGGTTTCTTCTTCTTCTCTCTTTTCAGTATCCTGGCCATGAGGTCAGTGGCTTTGCTCCACCATGCATTTGAGGCCAATGGGTCATGAACTGAAACCTCTGGAGCCATGAGCAAAATTAGACCTTTTTTGTGGTACTGGGATTATGAACTCAGGGCCTCATGCTTGCCAGCTAGATGCCCTCCAACTTGAGCCATGCCCACATTGCTTTTTTTGCCTTATTTATTTTTTGGATAGGGCCTCATGTTTTTGCCTTGGTCTGGCCTTGGACTGCAATCCTCCTACCTAAAGCCTCCTTTGTAGCTGGGACCACAGACATGTACCACCATGTCCAGTTTGTTGGTTGAGATGGGAATCTCACTAACTTTTTGCCTGCATTGGCCCAGAACTGCAATCCTTCTGATCTCCACCTCACAAGTAGCTGGGATTATAGATATGAGCCATTGCACCCAACCAATCCTTTGTCCTTATTTGTCCTTGTTTGTTACAGTAATGGTGAGTTGACTAGCACACTTGCCAAGTTAAATTTAAAAATCTCAGATTGAAAAATGATCAGTTATTGTTGGAAACTACATGTGACAAGTCCCCAAGGGAAGTTTCCTATCCTTTGTAACAGTTATCCAAACCAAACAGCTCTCCAAGCAGAAAAACAGAAGCAATTTAGCAATATACCTGTGACTCCAAGTATATGTGACCCCATCAGGGAAAATGAGATTGGCTCCTGTGAATATTGCTACCATTGTTTCACCATTATAAGCAACTGCTTATAGGTCTGTTTCTCACTGTAGGCTGTGAGTTTCTTGAGAAATGAAAAGGTCATGTTACTTATTGTATCCCAGATAATAGGAACTCCATAGATAGATGTTGAGTGAATTAGTGAATGAATAAGTGAATGTGAATGTTTGGCCTACCTAAGCTTTCAAATGTTAACTGCTGGGGATGCTGGAGAACAGACAGTTTATTGTTCCCTCTGTTGAAAATCTGTGGATGAAATGGGGATAAGAAAATAAAGAAGTTTCTTTTCCTCCATGTTCAGAAAAAAGACAATCCACATGAAAAAGAAAATACTGATTATGCTGTTGGTTAATGATTTTCACATTCCTGTAATAACAGGAACCTTTTTCTCCTCTTTTAATATGAGGAAGCAACCCATACTTGGATCCAAGGGCTAAGGAAAAGGGCTCCCAGGGAAGTAGTCAGTTACACAATGGAGGGAAGCATTTCCAACATGGGAACACATGGCAGCATGATGAAGTACGTAAGGCATTTTACTACTTCAATGAGCAGATGCTAGCTATGTCCACAGCTTAAAATGTGTTTATGCTCTTGTGTTCCAGCTCTCCCCCCATGCAAACACCAGGCAGAGATTTTACTACACTAATATTGAGGTATTATGAAGCTCAGGATCATTTCTAGGTCAGCTCCTTGTTGGTCACTGGTCTCAGTTCACCATAACTTCCTGTTTTTCTCCTTAGCACAAACAATTCCAAAACTAATCTCTAATACTTTAGTAAAGGCCAATGTGTAAAACAACAGAAGCTGAACCTCCTTGGTTTACAAGGCACATGAGAAGCACAATGACTACCTGTTCCCTGTCCTTCCATGTACCACTGTCTTTGAAGGACTGAAGGTCAGACTGCAGGAGGTCCCAAAAGGTGATAAGGAGTCAAGGAGACACTTCTCCTCCCTAGGAAATGCCTGCTTGCATCTGAAAGGCATCTCCCACCATCAGGCAATGCAAAAATAGGCTATAAAACCCTACCCTGGCCCGTGGGATCACCAGTTTCTGGGTCCCCCTGCATTCTCCAATATGCAGTCTTTCTCTTCTCTTTTCTACAAATAAAATCTTTCTGACCTCTGCTGTTGGAGTCCACCTGTGCTTTCATTCTCAGAGCAGGCTCAAGAACCCTGAGCACCTGAAATTCCTGCGTGTGTCATCCATGCATCATATTTGGCGACCACGAAGGGACCCAATCTCTTCTGAGCCAAGGTCAGTATATGTTGTGCCAAACTGGGAAAGACTGCCTAGGAATGTGACCATGAGTGTCCAGCACTCCGGTGGAGTCTGTTTTCCAGGAGAGACCCCCACCACCACAGCCTAGCTACAGTGGAACTCTCAGGTCAACCTTTTCTCCCTCTCTGTCTTGTTAAGGAGGGTTTCTTCCTTGGGAAACTGAGGAAAAGATCCGAGCCCACTACAGATGTACGGCAGGCAATCTGAGGAAACTTGGATGCCAGGTGGAGGGTTATGCCACACTGCCAATGCTATGTGGGTGGAACTTGACTTCAGTGCACTGAGGCTTCTTTTTTCTTTTTTTTTTTTTCCTTTCCTTAAATGCTAACACTCTCTTTCAAGATCTGACCAGCTTAAGGAGAGGTCCAAAAACAGCTGGTGGAAAAGAAAGTTTGTCTTCAAGCCACAAAAGGTGTTCTGGCCACGACACTCCCTGGTGTCACCCAAAGGCTGGAGATGCAACTTCCTGACCTGCCCTGAGGCCCCAAAGTTGGCTAAGTCTCGGACCCCTCTAGCCATGTCTGTGGCAAACAGACAATCAGATCACTTACGCTTCCTTCATGGTTTCCATGGCCCGAGAGTGGAGGTCACCTCTTGCTTCCAGTGCTCCAGTACTGCCTTTGGGCAGGATCGACCTGGACAGCAGGGATGATCAATAATCCCTCATGCATTGAGCCTGAAAACTCTCTTTTTCCCCAACCCTCGGCCTCTCCTTCCCCTTTCCCTGGCAGTGTCTTCCTCCCTGCTTTTGCTCTAAATAGCAGTGAGCTTCTTTCTTTAGGGAGTTTGGGAAAAATCCCTACAGGCACCAGAAAGTGATAGTCTCCAATTTAGGCTTAACTGTCTTTGTCAAGCATCAGGTTAACTGGTTAAACAGGTTTTGAAGCCTGCCCTCAGGGAAAGAAAACAAAACAGTTAAAAGGCAAAAACCTCAGGTCTCCATTTTTGCCCCTTACTGGAGCAAAAGCCTCCAGATGCACTCTCTCTCTCTTTTCATAGAAAGCATATATGCTTCACAGGATATATGTGGGGACAAAAGTCTACTTCATCAGGAGTCCCCATATATGCCTCTACAGGGGTCCTCCTTCTGGCCATGCAAGCCCTCTTGGTTATTTTGATAGAGTTATTTTTTTAATTACAAGCATTCAGCTGGTAAAGGAGAACTAAGCCTACCTGGGTCGCAGGGCAAACAGGCAAGTCAAAATAGAGGAGAGATCGGTCAAAGATCATCTCAGGGGGGTGGGTGCAACTGAGATATCTATCTGTAAATCCTCCATGACTCTACCCATGAGTGGCAGTGGAAGGAGCAAGGGAGAGCAGGATGCCCTCTCCCACTAGAGTTTCTCCTCATCTGGGGATGCTTAAATAAAAGGAGAAACCTCTGTTAAGGTGACCAATTGTCCCTTGTTTCCCTTTTTAGATGAGAAATCAAGCCTCAAGGATCCAGGAAGGAGTCCCCCTTGCCTGCTTATTAAAACATTGGAAAGATCTTGATCCAGAAAGCCTTCAGCAAAAGCAACTCAAGTTTTACCGCACCCAGGATTGGCCATAATATCCTCTGGGAGATGAGGAAAGATGGCCAGAAGGAGGGAGCATTAATTTTAACACCATTCTTTAATTAGATATGCTCTGCAAAAAGGATGGAAAGTGGACCAAAGTTCCATACGTTCAATTGTTCTTTTTCCTAACAGACCACCCAGAATGGCTAAACAAATGCAGGCTACATACCCAGGCCACGGTAACCATTTGCAAAAAGCCCCCAAATTCCCTTGAACCAAAAAACCCATCTAATGCTCCATCAGCTCCCCCTCTTCCCCTTACCCAGCTACCTCACACACTAGACGCTGTCCCACCGGACTCTACCCCCTCCAGTTAATTCCTGGAGGGGACAGAGCTCATGTTCCTTTTAGAGTGAGTGAACTTAAAGAAATAAAAAAGGATTTAGGAAGTTACACAGAAAACCCAGATCAGTACATCCAGGCATTTAGACAAGTCAGCCAAAACTTTAAACTGAGCTGGAAAGATGTAATGCTATTGCTATCTCAGACCCTCACTTCTCTGGAGAAACAGCAGGTTCTAGACTAGGCAGTCACAGCTGGAGACAATTATCACTTAGATAAAAGCAGCCCTACTACAGCCCTGTCTCTGACTGGGCCCTCACAGGAGGAGGGGGAGGGAGAAGAAAAAGACATTGGATACCTAAAAGGGAATCTCAATTCCCAATTCCAACAGGAGATCAGGTAGTGCCTAGGTATGACCCTAAGTGGGACCCTGAAAATGACAAGGATGAATGGAGTTGTAACCATTTCATCCACTGCATTCTTGAAGGTCTAAGGAGAGCCAAGGTAAAACCTCTTAATTACTCCCAAGTCATAGCTGTACAGCAAGGACCCTTAGAAACTCCAGTAGCTTTCCTACAGAGATTTAAGGATGCTTTACAAAAGCATACCAACATTATACCAGAGTCACAGGAAGAGGAAATCGTCCTAAAAGATAAATTTCCAATACAGTCAGCACCAGATATCCATAAAAAGCTTCAGTAATTGGTGGCTAAAGGGAGCAGAGATCTGGACCAATAGGTCAGTATAGCCACGTCTGTATACTATAACAGGGACTTAGAAAAAGCAAAGAAGGACCTGGAAAAGGAAAAGAGAAAGGATAAGCAGCAGGAGGCTCTGATCGCAGCGCTCAGAGAGGCCTCCCACCCGGGGCAAAGTCCAAACCTAAGGACATGCTTTCAATGTGGACAGGCAGGCCATTTTTGGAGGGAGTGCCCCCGAAGAATGCTAACTCAGGGACCTTGCCCCTTTTGTCATGGAAAACACTTTGGAAGGCACACTGTCCCCAGTTCTCAGGGGAACCAAGGTCAGAGCCTCCCACCCAATGATGGGTTCCAGGGCCTCCCATACAGGCTTTGTAACCACAGTAAAAGCAGAAGAGCCCCAAATTAAGCACAAGATCAGCCTCCTTATCAATATTGAAGCCAGCATCTCAGCTATTTCTTTCTCTCCTGGACCCAGGTCCTCTAAGAAAATTACTGTTCGAGGCATATCAGGCCAGCCTCTAGAGTGTTATTTCACTCAACCTTTAGCCTGCTCCTGGGGAGATTTCCATTTCTGTCACTCCTTTTTAATTGTCCCAGAAACCCCTACTCCTCTACTAGGGCAAGACCTTCTATCCAAATTGGGGGTACAGCTATTTTACCCCCAGGAGAGTACTTTTGCTTGCCCCTAATAGAGGAACAAATAGACCCCACAGTGTGGATGGATGGACATACCATGGGATGGGCATGAACAGCTGCCCCAGTCCTAATTCATCTCAAGGACCCCTCCTGGTTTTCCCATCAAAAACAATATCCTTTAAAGCCAGAAGTTAAGGAGGGGCTAATTCCCATAATCAAAGACTTAAAGAGACAGGGACTGCTAATAGAATGCTCCAGCCCATATAATACTCCTATTCTCGGTGTCAGGAAGGGACTAACAAATGGAGGCTAGTCCAAGATCTCTGATTGATCAATGAAGCAGTACTGCCTCTCCATCCTGTAGTTCCAAATCCCTATACACTTTTAGCCCAAATACCTCCAGGTACTGCTTACTACTCTGTCCTGGATTTAAAAGATGCCTTCTTTTGCATTCCCTTACACCCTAAAAGTCAACCTATCTTTGCCTTTGAGGACCCCACAAGAAAGTCTGGACAGGTCACTTAGGCCGTCCTCTCCCAGGGATTCAGAGACAGCCCTTACCTCTTTGGGTTAGCTCTAACCCAAGACTTGGCAGAATGGTAATATCCACAGCTACTCTGCTACAATATGTAGATGACCTCCTGCTCTGTGGACCAAATAAGCCTGTCATTTCATGAGCCACTGAGTCCTTACTAAACTTCTTAGCAGATAGAGGTTCTAAAATCTCTAAAGAAGAAGCCCAATTGTGTCAGTCTAGGGTTACATATTTAGATCTTGTCCTGGAGAAAGAAATTAGGTCTCTAGGAGAAGATAGAATCCATCCAATCCTACATTTCCTCTATCTAAAACTCTAAAGCAATTGAGGGCCTTTCTAGGGGTCATGGGATACTGTAGAATTTGGATCCTGGGATATGCAGACCTAGCCAGGCCCTTAATATCAAATCCGTAAGGAAGAACAGAAGGATACCCAGCCCTTTATTGAATGGGATGACAAGTCAGAGAATGCATTCCACAGGTTAAAGAAGGCTCTTATGACAGCTCCCGCCCTGGGTCTCCCAGTACAAGACAAGTTTCAATCATATGTCTATGAAAAGGGAGGACTGGCCTTGGGCGTGGTGACTCAACTCTGGGGCATCACTCCCCAGCCAGTAGGTTACTTAAACAAAGAGTTAGATCAAGTAGCTAAGGGATGGCCAAGATGCCTCAGAGTAATGGCCACAGTAAGCCTTCTAGTGCCTGAAGCTCAGAAACTTGTCCTAAACCACCCCCTAATGGTTTATACCCCACACAACCTAGGGGGAATTTTAAACTCAAAAGGAGAACTTTGGCTATCTGACAGCTGTCTACTTAAATATCAGGGCCAGCTTCTGGGAGGGACAGAAACAACTTTAAGGACCTGTCAGAGCCTAAATCCTGCATCCCTTCTACCAGAGGCAGAGGGAAATCCTGAACACTCATGTGAGGAGATACCTATGGAAAATTATGCTGCCTGACCTGACTTAACTGACCAGCCCTTAAAAAACTCAGATCTAGAATTATACACTGATGGCAGTTCCTTTGTCAAGAATGGTGCAGACATGCAGGGTTTGCAGTTGTGACAGAATTTGGCATCTTCAAATCATGTCCTCTTCCTCCTAATACAAGTGCTCAATTGGCAGAATTAGTGGCCCTAACAGAAGCCCTAAGACTGTCAAAAGAACAGAGAGTAAACATCTACACAGATTCTAAGTTTGCCTTCCTGATCTTGCATCTTCATGCAGCCATTTGGAAGAAAAGAGAAATGCTAACTACAATAGGAACAGCTTCCCATAGAAATAAGAGAGGGTACTTTAATAGTTTTAGGGATAACAGCATTAGTTGCAGCCCTTGCTGGAATCAGCTATGGGGTAATTGCCAATCATGTAACTGCAAAAAACCTAACCAAAGTGGTAGAGGACACCTCAGACCAGGTAGACCTTGCTATTAAGGACATGCAAAGGTCTTTAGCATCCCTTGCCTGTATGGTAAAAGATCACTGCCTGGCCCTAGATTTTCTTTCATCCAAACAAGGGGGGTATGTGCCATCGCCAATACTTCTGTTGCACATATGTAAACACTTCAGGCATTGTAGAGGAATGTGCAGATTACATTCTACAACAGGCTAAATGACTCCAGGAGCAATCTCTTGAAACTCAGGTTTCTACTCAGGTATGGGAACAAATAAAATCCTGGCTTCCCTCCAGGACTTGGTTCCTACCCTTTCTGGGCCCTATAGTTGCCATTATTTTCTCACTTGTGTTTGGGCCTTGCATTTTAAACTTACTTGTCAAGTTTGTTTCTTCTCACCTAGAATCCATCAAACTACAAATGCCTCTGGTGGAAATGAAAATGACCTACTACTGCAGTCCCCTTGACAACCCCTCTCATGGTCAGCCCTGACACTGTGGGCCCTTTCATCGCCCCCTGTCAGCAGGAAGCAGTTACTGAATAAACCTCCTTGTCCCTATCCTTAACAGCAGTTAGGGCAACCACTGAGAGGGGGGAATGAATGACTAAAGGACAGACTGCAGGAGGTCCCAAAAAGTGATAAGTGGTCAAGGAGACACTTCTCCTCCATAGGAAATGTCTGTTTGCATCTGAAAGGCATCTCCCACCATCAGGCAATGCAAAAATAGACTATAAAACCTCACTCCCTACCCTGGCCCATGGGATCACCAGTTTCCGGGTCCCCCTGCATTCTCCAATATGCAGCCTTTCTCTTCTCTTCTCTACAAATAAAATCTTTCCGACCTCTGCTGTTGGAGTCCGCCTGTGCTTTCATTCTCAGAGCGGGCTCAAGAACCTGAGCACCTGAAATTCTTGCGTGTGTCATCTGTGCATCATCTTCATATTACCCTGGTGGAGAGAGCAGTTTGAAACCCTCTCAGGACTACCCCCCTGCTTTGCCTATACATAGGCTAAGAACATATTCATTCTTTTACTCATTTCCCAGCAGCAGAAATAGCAGACTGGCTCCAAACAGGAAGCCTAGAACCTAAAATGCCTCTTCAAAGTGAAGCAAGAGATTAAATTATTCTTTTAACATTTGCCTGAGTTTCTCCCCTTCATTTGACAGTACATCTTCATTTAAAAGAAGTAATTGGTTAAATGGATTATGCAAAAAGACTTCCATATTACTAACAGCTTTCCTCCCTTACACTTTTTATTCACTTCCCAAAATAGCCTTTGGCCATGGAAAAGAGTGGAGTCTAATTAGCTATCTGAGTCCATTCTCCTTCATCAAACAACCTTTTTGGTGTTTCACATTCTGTCAGCTTCTCAGATTTAGTGCCGTCCTATCTGGACACCAGATGTTTTATTGGAAAATAGATACTGGAATATAAATGAAATAAAAACTAATCAGGTTGGTTTAAATTCATATAAGGTAAATTGTTTCTTTGAGAAAATCTTTGGTGAATGAGTAAGCAAAGAAGTATTTCCACAAAATGAAACAGCACACAAGAAAGCACTGGGTAATCATCCCATATTGTTTTGGGTGCACTGTAAATATTAAATAGTAGCAATAAAATCCACTCCCTCCCCACCGCCATGACCTGCAACACCCCTGGATTCTCTTGTCTTCTCAGGAACACTAACTGTCTAACCTGTCTAATGGTATGATGCCTATAAGGGGAAAGCCTATAAACTGAGATTCTAATTCTGCTCATAGTAGGAGAGAGAAGTGTGATTCATGTCAAAAAAAACCTGCAAAAGTTCAAGACTTTATTTTAGATGCTGATAATAAATTTAGTCACTTTGCCTGGGCTCAGTTATTTCTGGAAATAACTTAGGGTCAGGTTGGTTTTGGACTTTTTTGTTTTGCTTTTGGTTTTTTGTTTTGTTTTCCTTTTTTTTTTTCATTTTGAGACAGAGTCACAATGTAGTTCAGGCTGGTCTTGAACTCTTGATCCTTCTGCTTCAGCCTTCCAATGTTGGAAGTACAGATATGTGGCACCATGTCCAGCAAGTCAAGAAAGTTTTTTAAGTTAAGTTCAACTATAAGCACAGAACATTCTGGATACTTCAAGTTTTCTTATGGTTTGAGTTTGCTATGACTGTCATAACCAAATACCACAGGTTGAGTGGCTAGAACAACCTTAGAAGCTAATGGACTGTGATTGGAGTGTCAGCAAATTTGTTTGTTGTTGTTGTTGTTTTCTGTGAGGTTTCTTTTGGTGTGCAGGTGACCCTCTTCTTTCCTTGTGTCTTTATGTGGTCTTTCTTGTGGGTGTACCTGTGTCCTCATTGCCTTTTCTTACAAGGAAATTAATCACACTGGATTATAGTTTACACTGATGACATCATTTTAACTCTGTTGCCTCCTGAAAGGCCCTGTTTCTCCATACAGTCACATTCTGAGGTGCTTCTGAGGTTAGACTTCATGAGTTTGAGGGAATACAGTACATCCATAAAACCTACAATAACCAAATGGATGGACTTCACGCACATTTATCATTAACCTCTCACAGTTTAAGAAATGGGAGCTGGAGAGATGAAGTATCATATCTAAGAAGAAATTAAAGGTAAAGACAGAAGAGAAGAACTAGAACAAGAAAAAAAGTCTCTTGGACTTAAAATCTGCTATTCTTTCTCTGAAAATTTAGAGAGAGAAAAATATAGTTCCACCAACATCTTGCTTTATGTCTAGATGAGCTGTAATACAAAAAGCATTGCAGTTATTTCTGGATCATTGTTGACCTATGACTAGGGTGCATTGGAGCTGTCCATTTCCTTTTCATCTCAGATGTACTTGTACTGATTCTGCTTTCAAGATTTGTGAATGAAACTACGTGACTTCATTTATCTTTTCAGAAGTACATGGACTGCCCTCAAGACAATCTGCTAGGGAAGGGAATATTGAAATTTCTGTATTAACTTCTTTACCCAAAAGTAAGAAATTCATGATAAAAGCTTTAAGAAAACTAGGAATAGAAGGAAAGTACATCAACATTATAAAAGCTATATATGAAAACCTACAGCCAGCATTATACTTAACGGAGAAAAACTGAAACCATTCCCTCTAAAATCAGGAACCAGACAAAGATGCCCACTATCTCCACTCCTATTCAACATAGTACTGGAATTCTTAGCCAGAGCAATTAGGCAAGAAGAAGGAATAAAAGGAATACAAATAGGTAAATAAACTGTCAAAATATCCCTATTTGCAGATGACATGATCCTATACCTTAAAGACCCAAAAAACTCTACTTAGAAGCTCCTAGACACCATCAATAGCTACAGCAAGGTAGCAGGATATAAAATCAACATAGAAAAATCATTAGCATTTCTATACACTAATAATGAACAAACTGAAAAAGAATATATGAAAACAATTCCATTTACAATAGCCTCAAAAAAAATCAAATACCTAGGTGTAACCTAACAAAGGATGTGAATGACCTCTACAAGGAAAACTATAAACTTCTGAAAAAAGAGATTGAGGAAGACTATAGAAAGTGGAAGATCTCCCATGCTCATGGATTGCTAGAATCAACATAGTAAAAATGTCGATACTCCCAAAAGTAATCTACATGTTTAATGCAATTCCCATCAAAATTCCAATGACATTCATTAAGGAGATTGAAAAATCTACCATTAAATTTATATGGAAACACAAGAGGCCATGAATAGCCAAGGCAATACTCAGTCAAAAGAACAATGCTGGAGGTATCACAATAACTGACTTCAAACTATATTACAAAGCAATAAGAATAAAAACAGCATGGTACTGGCACAAAAACAGACATGAAAACCAGTGGAACAGAATAGAGGACCCAGATATGAAGCCACACAACTATAACCAACTTGTCTTTGACAAAGGAGCTAAAAATATACGATGGAGAAATAGCAGCCTCTTCAACAAAAACTGCTGGGAAAACTGGTTAGCAGTCTGCAAAACACTGAAACTAGATCCGTGTATATCACCCTATACCAATATTAACTCAAAATGGATCAAGGATCTTAATATCAGACCCCAAGCTCTAAAGTTGATACAGGAAAGAGTAGGAAATAATCTGGAATTAGTAGGTATAGGTAAGAACTTTCTCAACGGAACCCCAGCAGCACAGCAACTAAGAGATAGCATACATAAATGGGACCTCATAAAGCTAAAAAGCTTTATGCATCAAAAGAAATGGTCTCTAAACTGAAGAGAATACTCACAGAGTGGGAGAAAATATTTGCCAACTATACATCAGACAAAGGACTGATAACCAGAATATATAGGGAACTTAAAAAACTAAATTCTCCCAAAATTAATGAGCCAATAAAGAAATGGGCAAGTGAACTAAACAGAACTTTCTCAAAAGAAGAAATTCAAATGGCCAAAAAACACATGAAAAAATGCTCACCATCTCTAGCAATAAAGGAAATGCAAATTAAAACCACACTAAGATTCCACCTCACCCCTGTTAGAATAGCCATCATTAGCTACACCACCACCAACAGGTGTTGGCGAGGATGTGGGGAAAAAGGAACCCTCTTACACTGTTGGTAGGAATGTAAACTAGTACAACCACTCTGGAAAAAAATTTGGAGGCTACTTAAAAAGCTAGACATTGATCTACCATTTGATCCAGCAATACCACTCTTGGGGATATACCCAAAAGACTGTGACACAGGTTACTCCAGAGGCACCTGCACACCCATGTTTATTGCAGCACTATTCACAATAGCCAAGTTATGGAAACAGCCAAGATGTCCCACTACTGACGAATGGATCAAGAAAATGTGGTATCTATACACAATGGAATTTTATGCAGCCATGAAGAAGAACGAAATGTTATCATTCACTGGTAAATGGATGGAATTGGAGAACATCATTCTGAGTGAGGTTAGCCTGGCCCAAAAGACCAAAAATCATATGTTCTTCCTCATATGTGGACATTAGATCAAGGGCAAACACAACAATGGGATTGGACTTTGAGCACATGATAAAGCGAGAGCACACAAGGGAGGGGTGAGGATAAGTAAGACACCTAAAAAATTAGCTAGCATTTGTTGCCCTTAATGCAGAGAAACTAAAGCAGATACCTTAAAAGCAACTGAGGCCAATAGGAAAAGGGGACCAGGAACTAGAGAAAAGGTGAGATCAAAAAGAATTAACCTAGAAGGTAACACACACTCACAGGAAATCAATGTGAGTCAATGCCCTGTATAGCTATCCTTATCTCAACCAGCAAAAACCCTTGTTCCTTCCTATTATTGCTTATACTCTCTCTACAACAAAATTAGAAATAAGGGCAAAATAGTTTCTGCTGGGTATTGAGGGGGTAGCGGGGAGAGGGAGGGGGCTGAGTGGGTGGTAAAGGAGGGGGTGGGGGCAGGGGGGGAAATGACCCAAGCCTTGTATGCACATATGAATAAAAAAAAAAAAACAGTGAGTGAGTGAAGTAATAAGGGAAGAAATCAAAAAGTTCCTAGAATTCAATGAAAATGTAAATGCAACCTACCAGAACCTGTGGGACACAGTAAAGCCTGTGCTAAGGGATAAGTTTATAGGTATAAGTGGCTACATTAAAAAAAATAGAGATCTTGCAAATAAACAATCTAATGATGCACCTTAAGTTCCCAGAAAAGCAAGAACAAACCAAACCCAAAACCAGTAGACAGAGAGAAATAATTGATAAGGACCAAGATCAATGAGATCAAAACCAAACAAACTATACAAAGAATCAGTGAAACAAAAAGTTGGTTCTTTGAAAAGATTAACAAAATCAGCAAACCCTCAGCCTACATGACATAATGGAGGAGGGAGAAGAGCAAAATTAGTATACTCAGAGATGAAAAAGTGAACATAATCACAAATACTAATGAAATCCAGAGAATCATTAGAGAGTAATGTGAAAACTTACATTCAAGTAAACTGGAAAATCTAGATGAAATGAATAAATTCCTACACCCATCTATTGAACCAAAATTGAGCCAAAAGATATTAGCCACCTAAATAGTCCTATTACCTGCAATGAAATTGAAGCAGTAATAAAGAGTCTCCCTACAAAGAAGAGCCCAGGACCTGATAGATTCATAGCCAAATTTTACCAAACCTTTAAAGAAGTACTAACGCCAATACTCCTCAAACTTTCCCAGGAAATAGAAAGGGAAGGAACACTACCAAACTCATTCTATGAAGCCAGCATTATACTTATTCTGAAATCCAGTAAAGATGTAAGCAGAAAAGAGAATTATAGACCAATATCATTAATGAATATAGATGTAGAGATTCTCCACAAAATACTGTCAAACAGAATTCAACAACACATCAAAAAGGTCATACACCATGACCAAGTCGGTTTCATTCCAGGGATCCAAGGATGGTTCAACACACATAAATCCATAAATGTAATACAGCATATAAACTGAAGCAAGGACAAAACTCACATGATCCTCTCAATAGACACAGAAAAAACCCTTGACAAAATCCAACAACCTTTCATGATAAAAGCTCTGAAGAAACTAGGAATAGAAGGAATATTCCTCAACACAATAAAGGCTATATATGACAACCTAGAGCCAACACCGTACTAAATGGAGAACAACTGGAGCCATTCCCTTTAAAGTCAGGAACAAGACAGGGCTGTCTGCTTTCTCCACTTCTATTCAATAATAGTTTTGGAATTCCTAGCCAGAGCAATAAGACAAGAGCAAGAAATAAAAGGGACTCAAGGAGGGAAGGAAAAAGTCAAAAAGTCCCTTTTTGCAGATGACATGATCCTATACATAAGAGATCCCAAAACCTCTATCAGAAAACTATTAGAAATAATAAACTCTTTCAGCAAAATAGCAAGATACAAAATTAACATGCAAAAATCAGTAGCTTTTCTATCTACCAACAATGCACAGAGTGAGAAATAAATAAAGAAAACAATCCCATTTACAATAGCCTCAAAAACAATAAAGTACCTTAGAATAAATTTAACAAAAGAAACCAAAGACCTTTTTAATGAAAACTATAAATCACTGAAGAGAAAAATCAAAGAAGACATCAGAAGAAGGAAAGAACTTCCATGCTCGTGGACCATTAGAATCAACACTGTGAAAATGGCCATACTACCAAAAGCAATCTACACGTTCAACACAATCCCTATCAAAATTCCAATGACATTTTGCACAGAAACATAAAAATAATCATGAAATACATAAGAAAAGACCTTGAAAAACCAAAGCAATTGTGAGCAAAAAAGTCCAATGCTGGAGACATCACAATACCCACCTTCAAACTATACTACAGAGCCATAATAATAAAAACAAATGGTATTGACACAAAAACAGACAGGAAGACCAATGGATCAGAATAGAAGATCCAGACATAAACCCACACATCTATAGCCAACTGATCTCCAACAAAGGAGCCCAAAACACACAATGGAGAAAAGACAACCTCTTCAATAAATGCTGCTGAGAAAACTAGATACCCACACGTAGAAGACTGAAACTAGATCCTTGTCTTTCACCCTGTATAAAAATCAACTCAAAGTGTATCAAAGACCTAAATATAAGGCTTGAAACTTTGAAACCATGATAGGAAGCAGTAGGAAATACACTGGAACAGGTAGGTATAGGGAACAACTTCTTAAACATCACTCCAAAGACTCAGCATCTAAAAGAAACAATGAACAAATTTCTGCAAAGCAAAGGAAACAGTCACCAGATTCAAGAGACAGCCCACAGAATGGGAGAAAATCTTTGCCGGCTACTCATCTGATAAGGGACTAATATCCAGAATCTATAGGGAACTCAAAACACTCAACCTCCGAAAAATTAACACCCAAATGAAGAAATGGGAACATGAATTAAACAGGGAATTCTCAAAGGAAGAGGTACAAATTGCTAGTAAATCCATGAAGAAGTGTTCAACTTCCTTGATTATAAAAGAGATGCAAATCAAAACAACACATAATTTCATCTCACCCCAGTTATAATGGCCATAATCAATGTAATAACAACAACGAATGCTGGCAAGGATGTGATAAAATAGGAACCCTTATACACTGCTGGTGGAAATGCAAATTAATTCAACCACTATGGAAAGTGGTATGGAGATTCCTCAAAAAACTAGAGATAGAACTGCCATATGATCCAATAATACCACTCCTGGGCATCTACCCAGAGGAACGTAGGACAGGATACATTAGAGACACCTGTACACCAATGTTCATTGCTTCACTATTCACAGTAGCCAAGCTTTGGAAACAACCCAGGCACCCTACAACTGATGAATGGACCAAGAAATTGTGATATACACACACACACACACACACAGTGTGTGTTTTACTCAGCCATAAGGAATAATGACTTGTGGTTTGAAGGTAAATGGATGCAATTGGTAGACATCATGTTAAGTGAAGTAAGCCAGGATCAGAAACACAAAGGCCACATTTTCTCTCATACGTGGAAGATAGATCCAAAGATAAGCATATACACACAAAAAAAGCATGGTCTTATACAAACTCAAAGTAGAACATGTTTGTAACAGCGGAACTATTCTGTGGAACTCAGGGAAAGGGAAAGAAAAACAGAATGATAGAGCAACAGTAATATTGCATACCACAAGATGTGAAGGTAGAGGATACAAGGATGTGTATTGAAAGCTATTGAAAAGCGGGGTGGGGGTGTGGCCAGGAGGTAAAGGGGTAAGGGAGAGCAATCAAAGGGATTAAACAACCTAAATTAAAACATACCCACAGAAGGCATACATTGAGATACCCCTTTGAGCATCAATTTAAATATTAATAATGAAAACCAGGACTGTAAAACAGGAACAGTGTTTGCTGCTGGTGGGGTATTAGTGGGAGGGAGGAGGGTGAAGGAAGGAGGTTAAGGTGATGGTATATGGATGATGGACTTCATATACCTATATGAAACAGAACTAAAAACCTCTTGAAATTGCATTGGGTGGGGTGGGGAGGGGACTGAGGGAGAGAGATCATGGGAAAAATATAAATAATGTACAATATAAGTCTAATTGGAATAGT
This sequence comes from Castor canadensis, assembly GCF_047511655.1. Taxonomy (NCBI): domain Eukaryota; kingdom Metazoa; phylum Chordata; class Mammalia; order Rodentia; family Castoridae; genus Castor; species Castor canadensis. Next base: position 48,638,019 of record NC_133389.1, on the reverse strand, counting down.
CACTTTGATGCTCCCTTGTATAAAGAATGTCTTTAATATTCTTTGTCTTAATAAAAAATTTATAATAAAAAATAAATATATTGCTTGAATTCTGAGCCATAGCTATAAGGCAAGAGAAAGAAATAAAAGGGATGCAAATAGAGAAGGAAGAAATCAAATTATCAGTATTTAATGGTGATATAATACTATACTTACAAGACCCTAAAGACTCCACTAGAACACACTTAGATCTGATAAATACTTTCAGCAAAGTTTCAGGATAGTACATCAAAATTTAAAAATCAGTAATTTTTTTATACTAAGAATGAACATGTTAAGAAGAAATTGGGAAGGCAATCTCACTCACAAGAGCTATCAAAAAAAAAAAACTAATCAAGGAAGTTAAAGACCTCCTCAATGAAAACTATAAAACATTGAAGAAAGAAATTGAAGAAAAGACTAGAAGATGGAAGAACTACCCATGTTCATGGAGCAGCAGAATTAATATTATGAAAATGGCTATGCTACCAAAAGTGATCTACAGATTCAATGAAATCTTCATCAAAGTCCCAATGACATTTTTTTCACAGAAATAGAAAAAAAAATCCCAAAATTCATATGGAAGCACAAAAAAACTCCAAATAGCAATCCTGAGGAAAAAAGAGCAATTTTATAGAAATCTAAATTCCATATTTCAAATTAGACTACAATTTACAAAAACAGCATAGTACGGGCACAAAAGCAGGCATGTATACCAATGAACTAGAATAGAGAACCCAGAATTAACCATGCAGTTACAGGCATATGATTCTCAACCAAGATGCCAAAAACATATTTGGAGAAGAGACAGCCTGACCTGGACTGTAATCCTCTTATTTTATGCTTCCCACTATAGCTACGATGGCAGTTGTGCACCATCACACCCAGAATTATTCTGTTGAAATAGGGTCTCATGAACTATTTTCCCCTGGGCTGACCTGAAACTGCAATACTCCTAATCTGTCTCCTGCATAGCTTTGGATGTTAGGTGTGGGTGAATGTGCCCAACTATTGGTTAATATGGGGTCACCCAAACTCCCTGCCTGGACTGTTCTCAAACTGCAAGCCTCCTGATTTCTGACGCCCAAGTACCACCAGCACTTGGCTTGTAGTTTTTGTTATTACATTTTGTGGAAATTCATGCTATTTCTTTCAGATTTATAAAAATGTACTCATGAAGCCATCTCAGTTTTTTCTAGTGAGGTTTTTGGTAACAGAATCAATTTATTTAAGCAATATGGGGGTATTTAAAAGTTTCCCTTTCATCTGTCAATTTTGGAAAGCTGTGTTTCCTGAAAAATTAGCCATTTTTCTAAATTATTAAATGTATTGGCTTAAAGTTGTTTATAATCTTTTTTTTCTTAATGTCAATTGATTCTTTAATAATGTCTATTTCATTCCTGGTGTTGGCAATTTGTTGTCTCTATTTTTTTCCATCATTGGCCTTTCTTGTATTTTATCAATTTTATTAATGTTTTCAAGGAAACAACTATGATTTTGTTGATCTACTCTATTATATATTTTTCATTCATTGATTTCTGTTCTCATCTTTATGGTTTCCTTCTTCTACTCCTTGGATTTGACTTGCTGTTACTATTTTCTGTCTTCTTCAGAAGACAGCTTAGACCACTGATCAGCCATTATTATATTCTAATGTATGCATTTCAAGTCCATGAATTTCTCTTTAAGCCCTGTGTTCACTGCATGTCACAAATTTTGATATGCCACATCATTACCTTTCAGCTCAAATTTTCTCATTTCTGTTATAATTTCTTCTTAACCCATTGGTGATTTAGGAGGCTATCATTTTACTTCAAAACAGTTGGGCATTTCCTAATTCCTGATTTGTGATTCATTTATATGTTATTTACACTGTAGATGGAGAACATGTTCTGAGTCATTTCAATCTTTTGACATTCAGTGGGGCTTGCTTCATGACCCAACACATTGTAAATTATGGTGAAGGTTTACTGAATACTTATAAGGGTATGAATTTGGACTGGGCACAGTGGTACACCTGTCGTCCCAGACACTCGGGAGGTGGAGATGGGGAGGACAATGACTCAAGGCCAGCCTCTGCAAAAAAAAGAAAAGAAACTTAGCAAGATCCCATTTCAACCAACAAGCTGAGCATCATGGTGGCACACAACTGTCATCCCAGCTACATAGAGGCCTAAATAAGAAGATCGCAGTCCAGGCCAGCCCAGGCCAAAACAAGAGACCTTATCTGGAAAATAACGAAAGCAAAAGGAGCCAGGGGCATGGATCAAGTGATAGAGCAGCTGCCTAGAAAAAAGGCCCTCAATTCAAACCTGAGTACCACCAAAAAAGTAAATAAATGAAAATGAATCTAGATATTGTTTGGTGTTGTGTTCCATATGTCAATTAGGTATAGTTGTACAGCTGCTCTAAATTCTATTTCTCTTATTAATTCTGTCAATGATTATTTTTATTTAAAACTATATTACTGGGCCCATGCAAATTTAGAATTGCAATATCATCTTGTTGGACTGACCTTTTATCATTACGAAATGTCTCTTAATCGCTGATAATGATACTTTCCTTAAATATCATCTGTTTATTATTAAAATAGCTGTACCAGCTTTCTTTTTATCAGTGTTTTAGTGTGTTTCCTTTTTTTCTATGTTAGACCTTATATATTAGGTCTAATGTCCCAATATATAATCTGTACCTATATTGCAGTCAGCCTATGTTAAAATGTTTGTCAGTCCTACCACCCTAGTCATTTACTGCTGTATTTGGTCCATTTAACTAATGATATAATTCGGAGTCTCATTAGTGTGTTGGGTATTCCCCATACCCCACCAAGCTAGTCTACTCACTCCTATGTTCATCTTTTTTTCCTATGCTTTATTCTTAGATATTTATTTTCAATATTTTCTATTAACCTGTCTTCTAGTTCTTTAATCCCATCTTATGTGTTTATGTTGAAATGCATCCATAAGATATTTAATTTCACATATTTTAATTTATTTCTGAAATTTCCATTTACATTTTGCTAGATTCCAGTTCTCTGGTGAAATTTTCTATTAGTCCTTATCATTATTTCCTTCCATTTTCCTGAGCATAGCACCTAGCGTTGTATGAAATGACAATACTTGTCCATTTCTACTCCCCGATTTTCCTGTTAGAGTTTGTTTATGTGGTTATGTTTCTTGGCATACCTAAAGAACACAATGATTCCAGATGATATTATCTTTCACTAGAGAAAGTTCACCAATTCTTCTGCCAGATACAATAGATTCAGAAGGAGGACGATCTCTTTTAACTGGGACTAAACTGAATGAAGGCTATGTTTCAGTTTTGAAAAGATGCAACCTAGCTCTAATTTAACTCTTCCCAAATTAAGGCACTCAAGACTTTTAACTGAGAATTTGATGATTCTTTGATTCCCCAGAACCAAGAAACTGGAAACCCCATCCTTTTTTAAATCTTAGACTTATTAGCTTCAAACATATCTTCCAAATTTGCCAAGTATCTTGGAGAAAAAAGAAACCATGTGTTTGAGACTCTCAAGTATTACATGTTTGTTATTCTAGCCTTGTACAACTCCAAAAACTCTACTAGTTTATTTGAATTCCAGCAGGAACTTTCTTCTTGGGCCAACCAATATGCTCAGCCTATGCCCAGAACTAACAAAATCCTTCCCCCAAAACCAAATTAAAGTGGTCAACACATCACTAAGAGATTCTCTCCTTCCTTGAATTTTAGCCCTTCTGTTTCTCATTTCTTTTTAAAACACATGTGTGTGTGTGTATGTATGTGTGTGTTCAATCTTTCCTTGCTGTTTTCAGATTAAAAATCTGACATAAGTTATTCCTTCTATCACATGGTGGGAGTCCTCAGTCACGAAAGTAAAGGAATATACAGTGTTAATTATTTGCCACATGGAAAGTGTTTTGAATCCTAAATTCCATCTAAAGAGTTTTTCTTTGGTTGTCTTATGAAGAACAATTAGATTAGAGATAATACTCATTTTTAAAATCCTGTTTGTTTAAAAGGCAGGGACAATGTAGAATAACAATGTTGAATGACTCTTTTGCAACTTGAAATCTAGCCAGGCATAGGATAATTATAAAAAGTAACCAGTCAAATGAACATAAAGCAAGCTGGCAAGAAATCTGCAGTACCTGGTGACTTGTGTAATGTTCTCTCTTCACTGTCAAGCAAAAACCCTCAGTCCCATTAACTAACTGTCAAATGGAGTGGCTGAGAACACCATGGGCTTCTTAAATACACTATATACATCATTCACCAACATTTTCTACAATGAGAATAAGGTATTCATAAAAGCTACTTTTTATTATATATTAATTCTGATCTAAATTTCATTAGGATATGAAAATTACATAGAGTAACATACTAATTCATAGGAGTATATATCTCTCTGAGGATGTTATTTAAAAATTATTATTTATCAAATTCTAATGGAAGAACAATCCTTTCTTTTAAGTGTTTAAAAATATGCAATGAATTTTAGACTGTACTACATTTTTCCCAACACAAACCTTAGCATTTAATTTTATTTCACATGTAAGTAATAATAATAATAAAATGGGAATGTTAGTATTATGTCTAAATACTGACAAATGCTTAACAATCTTTTACAGTGCTTATTGCCTTATGCCTGTCTCATGGAATCATCACAACAGCGATATGATCAGAGATTCCTGACCTAATTTTAATGATGAGGAAACTGAGCGTAGGCTCATAACCCAGGTCTACTTGATTGCAAAGCTAATACCCTTAACCACACAAAGCAGTATGTTGTCTCTGAGGATAGATGAAAGCTAATGCATTGATTTCTAGTTTAATAGATACTCATGTCTTGCTCCTTTTCAAACTGCATTACTTAGATAGACAGGTAAAAAGAGAAAAGTGCAGTCAAATTTCTCAATTCTATCACTTGTCAAAGACTCAAATAAATGTTGACTGAGGAGAAAAGGTTGCAGTTAAAATGAATTTCTGGCATTATTTTACAATCATAATGTTCTATGTCATTTTTGTCTAACAGGAAGTTAAAAAACTGATATAAATTCTTCTTCCTGCTCTTTCTCCAGACATAGTCTTCTATCCCTACTTTCTTGCCTAATCTGATCACTTACTGTCCAGCAACCTAGATTCTAATGAGAGGAACTGTGTTAATCTAATCAGCCATTAGACTGCATTTAGTGATTGGTTACCCCTTGGATAAAGTTGTAACTCATTGTGCTTCTCTTCCCCTTTGCTTTTAATTATCACCAGCACCATTGCTGCTGTTGCACTTGTTATTGTTACTGTTTGTGTGTCTTAATTAATGATTTCATTTTACAACATTTCTACCTTACTGTTATTTCCCCACCATCTGCCTCTTTCTTGTTAATCTTAATAGAGATATCAAAGACTCCAATCTCATCATAAATTAATTCTACTTCCTCTGGGATACTTAAAAGTTTTAGGTCTCTCTAAAAGCATCTGCTATAAATTTACTTTTCCCTATTCTACAGTTTTTGTATATTTTAAATCAAAACAGTAAGAATAAAACTGGATCTTAAGGAATACTCCTCATCTCCAGGTATTCTGCGTATAATTCAATTTTAATTTTTCTGGTCTTATTATCAGCTCATTATTCAAAGTAATGCTTTCCTCTTCCCTCAGATGGAATCAACTTATAGTTGAAAGTATTTTAATGGTTTTAGAAAGTTTCTTGGACAAATTCTATGAATTACAGTTCAGTTTTTGGAAGTAGTACTTCTGAACAGGACCCTCTGAACATGAGCAGATAACACTCTAAGAAAGGGGCACTGGTGTAGCCAGGCAACGATTTTAAAAGCATCACATGGTCAAGCAGTAAGGCGAATATGAAAAATACAGGCAGAGGTTCCACAGAACCTCTGGAGGGGATGTCTTAATATTAGCATTACAAAAATGTCTCCAGCTCCCTAATCTTAAATACATAATTTGTGAATAATATTATGGGTTTGCAGCTGGCAGTGAAGTGTGATATATTGTTAATGCCTCTCTGCAAATGTTAGAATGGAAATCTATCAAGACTCTATTGTCTCTGATGGCTTTCATATAACACAGTCCAAAAAACACTTCAATCTCCCACTAAACTAGAGATTTTACTGTTCTGCGGCTCATTAGAATTTTTATTACATTTAAATAATAAAGGCCATTATTAAGGTCAATTCATAGTTATAGAGTTTGCAATTTTAGGATTTTCTCTATGGATTTGGCTTGTACTCTCTGGAATTTAAGCTTTCATTTTGGGGGAAAAAATAAGTTAACTTTCTATAGCTCCCTTGGATAGGAAGATAGCCCTGACAACATTTAAATACCGTGCCAGAAAGCCAAGCATATCAGGTTCCAATTAACATTCTCAGTCCACACTCATCTCAATTTTCCTCTGGTTGAAGGAGATTGGGCTATACTGAAGGGTTGTACTTGTAAAGTGATTATGAAATTTTCTCCTGTCATTCACTTTTGTATGATGACTCTGGGCCATTTTGGATGTTGCTGCTGTAGGAACAGCATATTTAGTGCTTGTCACAGACAGGAGTATCCTGAAATTGTGAGGGAGGAGCCATGATTTATAATGTGCTACAAATTGCTCTCAGCACTAGAATACAAATTCAAATATGATAGTTGATACCAATCTGCAATGTATTTTGGAGTAATCCCAGTTGCTTATGAAAATCCCTTGATGGTTTGGGGATACATTTTGTCTACCAAACAGTCATTCTGACTGCATTGAGAATTCAGACACAATTTTTAAAATGCAGAAGGGATTTCAGGGTAAATTAGATTTTTGAAACCCCAAGTGTTCCAAATAGAAGCATCTTTGCTTTAAGCACCAAGACCCCGTAAAACTCTGCAGATAGGGTGGCTCTGAGAAAAATTCCATTCCTGGTAAATACGACTGGGAATGTCAATTGAGCATAACTTTAACTGATCTGGCATGTTAGGCATTTTTATACATGAAGAGAAAAACAGCACATATCTCATCACTCATCATTTTTTCACAATGGCTTTATTGAACTAGAGCACCTAGTGTATACCATCACACACACACACACACACACACACACACACACACACACACACAAGGAAACCCACTGGCAGTCATTTCTACAACAACCTAAAAATGCCAGAGTGGAAACAAGTGTGCAATATGCCTATTGAATATATTTTCATTACTGGTTTGGAATCCAACATTTCTATAATACATTATTTGCTTAGTATTTTGAGAATAAATTCATCATAAACAAATCTCAAATTCAAGTGCCTGTATCTAACTTGAGGGGAAAAGAGAAGATAGGTGCAGCCAGCTAGACTAATCAGTACACTGTCACCAGCAATGAGAAGGATCATTCTCAATGCACTTGCCCTGAGCCATTGTTAACTGAGCAGGATGGTCAGGGAGAGGGCATGGGTGGTGAGCAATAAGGTGGCAGTGTTTTTCTGTGGCAATGAACAAGGTTCTTGCCTCAAGAGAATTCTTAATCTTGGTGCATAGATCACGGATAGGCTAGGACAAGATGACTTCTTGTTCTTTGCCATGTCGTAGACGTGTGGGAGAATAGCAGATATTTTTCATGTGATAAGTTAAAACCTTGTAGTTTTTTGGTATGATGGTCACAACAAAATACTACCAAGTGAGTGTCTCAAACAACAGAAATTAATTTTCTCACAATTCTTGGGACTGGAAATCCTAGGTCCAGGTATCAGCAAGGTTGCTTTCTTCTGACACCTCTCTTTTTAACTTGCAGCTAGCCATCTCTTCTGTCTTCACATGGTCTTCCCAATGTATGATTCTATTCTAATCTCCTCTTATAAGGACACCAGTTATATTGAGTTGGCTTAGTGGACCTAGCCCATGCAAGTTCCTGGGTTTGATCCCTAGAACCACAAAAAAATTAAATAAAGTTGCATATGAATTAGGGTACTCTATCACCTCTTTTAAACTTAATTATCTCTATATAGATCCTATCTCTAACATTGTCACACTCTAAAGTACTAAGAGCAATGATTTCAATATATGAATTTGGTCATAATTTGGCCTGTAACAATCCTACATTTTGATATTAATTACTTTTCATCTTCACTGAATTTCCCTATGCTTTTGCAATATCTGCCAAAAGCATTTCGACACATTGGATAATCCCTATTTAATATCAGAAGAACATGTTAAGGAAGATTTGACACTTCTTGGTCCTACAGCTGGCCTGCTGGCCCTAAAGTTTTCAGCTTCTTTAGATTATAAACTGTAGAAGATTGTATTATCGTTGAAGCTTGGTGGTGAGACTTGCTATGGTCAATACAATACAAATGGAAACGAGAAGCACCACTTCCAAGTGGTAATTAAGTGCAATTTACAGGCATTGCACAGAAGCACCATGTCACTGTGTTTCCCTTTCCTTTGGACATGAACCTGAAATTTTGCAGATAGGGAACATGACATGGGCAAAATCAGCCTTTGTTGTTGTTAGTCACTAAGATTTTGGAGTTGTTATACCATAGTCTGGTTTAGATGTAGTTGGTCAGTGTGTCCCTCATTCATCACTGCTTTGAGCCTCCTACCCATCTCTATTGTTGAGCTATTCATCAGTTCCTAGAAACCCTATTAGCATGTCCATATACATCCATCCATCCACTTTGGGAAGTGTCATAAGTTCTCTTTGCCCAAATAAAACTTTAATTCATTTTTTAGTTCTATCAGGAAAAGTGATTAGACAAACCAACACACAGGAAGTATACAGAAGCCTTTGCTGTCTAGGTTAATGTGTTACTTTGCATGGCAAATGCTGATTTAAAGAGAGATATATTAATCCAAAGAAAAGACTCTCTAATAATGGGATTTCACAAAAAGTTGCTTGGGGAAACAGAGAGAGCATTCTAGCACTTCTGACATTGCTTTATGTACTTACCAAACATCCCTACCTACCATAGTTAGAAAAAAAATGCTAATACTTAAATCCTAGAGATATACTTAAGGTACAATTTGAGTCATACGTAGATACAGATGTCATAGGAGGCTCTTCACCTGGATTACGCACATACTCGCAATGGCTCTATACTTCTTATTCTCAAACAACAAATGAGTAAAGCACTTTATGATTCATATGATTGCATGACAACAGAGTCCATGTTCATGAGACCTGGCTGTCTAACAGTGATACCAACACACCTTCAATTCTTGCAACGTAAGGAAAAGAAAGCATCACTATGGATTTTTAAATGGCTCTTCCTTTATGCTTTACAACCCACACTTAATTTTACTTATGTATATAGGTATTTGTTTATTTAAGTGGTACAGGGGTTTGAACTTGGGGCTTCATGTTTGCTAGGCAGGCACTCTACTGCTTGAAACTCACTTCTAGTTATTTTTCTGGTTATTTTTGAGATAATGTCTCACTTTTGGCCCAAGTCAGCCTAGACTGCAGTCCTCCTATTTATGCTTCCCATAATAGCTGGGATGACAGGTGTGCATCATGCCCAGCTTTCTCTGTTGAGACAGGTTTCATGAACTTTTGGCCCAGGGTGGCCTGGAACCACAATCCTCCTGATCTCAGCTCCCAGGTAGCTGGGATGGCAGGTGTGCACCACCACACCCAGATATTAGTTGAGATGGTGTCTTGTGAACTTTTTGTCTCCCAAGTAGCTAGAGTTATAGGCATGAGCCACTGGCACCCAGTTCCATACTTTAATTACTCTGGTATTTATGATAAAGGGAAAATGAAGGCAAGTATAACCCATCTGAATGACATAGTAAGTTCAAAATGCAAAGTCAGTCTATTGCTTCTGCCTCAAACGCTTAGTAAAAATAGATCAGAAAAGAGAACACAACAAAAAGAATAATAAATAATGAAATGAAATCACAGAAATGAAATGAGGTGTTTATGAAAAATAAATAGCACTCTTGGGAATGAAAAAAAAGTATAAAAAATTGAAAAAAAATTAATGGATAAATTCTAGACTGGGCTGATGAACATAAAGTTGAGAGGCTTCAACATGTATTCAATTGGAGTTCCAGCAAAAGAGAATTGAAGAAATAATAGCTGAGAAATTTTCAGAGTTGAAGAAAGACATGAGTCCTTACATTAAATGTACACCTTGAGCTCTGAGCAAGACAAGAAAAATAAATCTATACTCAGTTTGAAAGAAAAAGTCTAAAAGCTCCAAAAAATGACACACAACATGCAAAATAATGGCAATTAATCTGGCAACAAAACTTTGATTAGTAACAAAACAAGTCAAAAGACAGTGAAATAATATTTTCCAAGTGCTCAAAGAAACAGTAAATCTCAGGTTTTATATGCAGCTAAACACTTAATTAAGAGTGAGGGCAAAATAAAGGCTTTGTTATACATATAAAAATAAAAGCGTTTACCACTCACAGGTGCTAATTAAAAGAATGATTAAATAATATGTTTCAGCAGGAAGAAAAGGGAAGCCAGACTGAAGGTGGATGGAGGTGTCTTACACAGTTTACCATGTTCCCCTCCATGGGAAAATGATATTTTTCTGTCCTCTTGAAGTCATGTTTAACCCTGTAACTCTGGCCAAAGAAATGTGAACAAAAATGGGGTACAACTGTCTTACTTAGATCCTTTAAGAGCTACATGTCGTCCTGTGCCTTGACCCCACTGATCCAGATGGAAGCCTTCCAGATGGGGGCCATTCCCGCAGGAGGACTTCAGAATGCAGGCGCTGAAGTCCCACCAACCTGGGACGTAAGCAGGAAACAAAACCTCTTTGTATTAGCCACTGCTTTTAAAGTTGTTTGTTACAGTATTAGGACTATGAAAAACAATTATGCAAAATTGGAGAAATAGAGAAATCGATCAAATATGCTGAGAGATTTAAATAAAAATCAATTAGAAAATATACTAATTTTAATGAACATCTAGATCGCTAGACAAAAATAACATAGAATGTGTTCCATGGAGAATTAAAGAATGTTCTGGAAAGCATAGATATACTGAATAGTCCTAAGTTTTATTTTTTAAGCATAAAATTATATTATACATATACATATTATACATATATAATATAAGATACCAGAAGAATAGAAAAGCAATCTAAAGCTTTCAAGACACAGGAAACAGAAAGGGGAATAATGAAAACTTGCCCAATTCATGTGAAATTAGGACAAATAAAAACACAAAGGAAAGAAGGAAGGAAAGGAGGGAGGAAGGGAAGGAATCATAAAGAATATGGCACAAATAGGTCCAAATATAAAAATTCCAACAAAATGAAAGAAGTAAAGTCACATATCAGAAGACCAATCAGATTGATAAATCTGAATCGGATAATCAGATTAGATATTTTTAAATCTACCTATTTTCTGCTTTTGTTGTTGTTGTTTTAAAAAAATAAAAAAGCCTAACACAAAAAACACATAAGATGGGAAAGAATACTAAAATACTAGCTGTGATGAATTGTAATCTCCTCAAAATTTGTGTGTTGAGGTACCACCCCCACTACTTCAGAATGTGGCTGTATTTGGAGGGGGTTTCCTTAAAGAGGTAATAAATTTATTTTAAAACTGAATTCATTGGGATGGGCTATAATCCAATGTGACTGATACCCTTATAAAAATAGGAAGTTAGAGCACAGAGGGAAGACCACGTGAGACACAGGAAGAAGACAGCCACGTGCAAGCCAAGGAAGGAAGCCCCAGACTACACGAACACTGCCAACTCAGACTCTGTGCTTTCTTTACTATCCTCCCAGACACAGTGTTCTTTGCTTTTCCTCCCTCTCACTGAGGTCTCCACTTTCCCCAGTCTTCAGTGCTAGTGGGGCAAAAGGACCAGGTTTTGGGCATCTTCTCATCTCTATCTCAGAACAGCCCCAGTGTGGGGGGAGATGGAGGAGGAGGGATGTGTGGAAATGATTGTAGTCCCCTGTGATACAGGGCAGACTGAGAGGTCACCGAAGTAGATATGAGAGCAGACTGATGAAACAGGCACAATGATTACTAACAGGCATCATAAGGTTCCGATTATGAACTGAGCTCTTCATTTTTACCCTATAACCAATTCTCTCAAGTCATTCCCATCTCACTTAACAACAATTCCACCCAGTTCTTCAGACAAAAATCTTAGGAACCACCCTTGATTCTTCTGTTGCTAGTCTACCTGATATCCAACTCAACAGAAAACCTAGTGGGTTCGACATTCAAAATACAGTTGTTCCTTTTTATCTGCAAGAGATATTTTCCAAGACCCCCCCACCAAGGGCCTGAAACTGTGGTCAGTGTCAAACCCTACATGCACTGTTTTTCCCTACATGTCCTGCAGCAGTGCCACACAGCACCAGAGTTAATCTGTCCTCCCACATCTGATGTCCTGGTGCCTCTGTTGCATCCCTACTCTTGCACTGTGGGCCATTATTAAGTAAAATGAGGGTTACCTAAACATAGTGTGAAACTGTGACAGACAGTTTGATAACCAACATGGCTGCTAAGTGACCAATAAGCCTGTAGCATGTACAGTGTACATATACTGGGCAACGGGATGATTTACATCCTGGGTGGGACAATTCAAGATTTTATCATAATGCTCAGAAATGCATGCAATTTAAAACTTATGAATTGTTTATTTCTGGAACTTTCCCTTTAATATTTTTGAACTGTTTTGACTATGGGTAACTGAAACCACTGAAAGTGAAACTGTGGATAAGGGGGAGCATTGCGTGTGTTGAGTCCTCTCACTTCTGAGAATTACCTCTATAATGCAAACCAGTGCCACCCTCTTGCCTAGATTCATATTAGCCTCTTCCCTGGTCTCTCTGTCCTTCTTATCTCACTTTAGTTAGTTTTCCCTGCAACCACAGTGGTATCCTTCCAAAATGAAAGTCATTTCCTATCATCTTGATCTTGCCAGTTCTCAAACACACCCATCTTGTTCCCACAACATCACAACTCCTTCCTTGAGCCTTTTCCTAGTCCCTACCTGGGATGACCTCCATGACTCGGTCCCTCATTCTGTTCCAGCCTTCTCATGGGTTCCCTCTAAAGGCAGTCTTCTCTGACCACCCCCTGCAGCAGTGGCTCCCATCCCACCTATCACCTCTCCTCAACCTGCCTCATCCCTCTGCAAAACACTTGTTAGACACCTGACATCAGATGCTGTCTATGATGAATATCTGTTTCACAGTTGACATAAGCTTCCCGAAGGTTGGGACCGTTTTGGGGTCCTTTTATTGTTGTATTCACAGTACCTGCATCCGTGCTGGACAGGTCATAAACACTGTTAAGTATTTGCTGATGGAATGAGCACACAGTCAGTGAGTTAATCATGAAATCACATGTACCTGGTGTCAAGGAAGCATGAATTTACTCTCTTGAAACATCCCCCCCGACACACACACACACACATACACCCAGCTAGCAAGGTCTTGGAATATTTAAGCAAGTCAGCTGGGCACTGGTGGCTCACACCTGTAATCCTAGCTACTCAGGAGGCAGAGACCAGGTGGATGGCAGTTTGAAGCCAGCCTGGACAAGTAATTCAAGAGATCCTATCTTGCAAAAGATGGCTGGCAGAGTGGCTCAAAGTATAAGCTCTGAGTTTAAACCCCAGGACTGCAAAAAAAAAAAAAAAAAAGGAAGAAGAAGAAGAATTAAAGAGAAACTGATCAAGTTATAACCTTTCTTATATCATGTATAACCAATAAGCCAGATTCGTAAATTACATTTGATCTAAGATATATATAAAATCCTATATCCCCCAGTACAGAATATGTATCCTTTATATGTACACATTGATTAAAAAAATACAATGATATACTAAATCAGGAAGGAAGCCTTAACCAATTTTAATGAAGCTATAGCATATGGACCATATTTTCTGACCTCAACATATTTAAACTTAAAATCAACAATAAAAATATAATCAGTTAAGGAATACATCTTTGGAAACTAAAAATTGAATCTCTCAGTAGCCATGGGATTAAAAGAAAATCAAGAAAGAAATTGATAAGTGATGCTAAAACCTTGTGATTCTAAAGAGTTAAATTTAAATGTATCACTATCAATGATTTGTTATAAACAATCAATATTTTTTAAAAATAATTAAGCATTTAAGTCAAGACACTAGAAAAAGAACCACAAGATACACTGTTAAGGTTCATGAGGAAGGAAGAAAAATACAAAGGACACTTAGGAAATAGAAACAAGCAGTAGGAGTAATATATAAAACACAAGTTGGCTTTTGAAAAAAAATAAGATCTTAGTAAATAATACTACAACTAAAAAGGACATAACTGCAGATAGAAAAGGTCAAATCATTTAAGATTCTTCAAATAATTTTGTACTAATAAATGGTTTTTATGAAAATTTAATTTACCAACATTGAAAAAAATAGAAAACTTAAGGAAGCTAACAAAGTAACAACAAAAGGTAGCATCCAACTTGCCTCTACCCCAAGTCTGCCTCCACTCCCCAGAAAAAGTTCTACAGTTTTATAGGTGACATTTGACTCACTTTCAAGGAATTTATAATCCCCATCTTAAACAAAAACTATTTCAGGAAATAAAATGGGAATGAAAAACAGTTATGTTCATAAGATTACTATATCATACACCCAAAGAAAACAAAGACAGTAGAATAAAGGGTAGAAAAGCAAAGCAAAGTCATATAGGAAAAAATCTGACATATCTGGCTCATAAAATTAAAAGCTCTTCCACATCAACAGCTACCATAAGCAAAAAGAAAACCCTATCCCAGAAAAATAACTTTTGGAAGAAGTTATTTGCATATCTATATCAAAAAAAGAATATGTATGTGAAAAACTTCTAAAATCACAAAGAAAAGGATAAACACAGAAAAGTGGGCAAAGTTTATACCCAAGCAATTCACAAAAGAAGAAGCTAGATTTGACTATAAACTTATGAAGAAATGCTCAATTTCATTAGTCACCAAACAAATGCAAAGTAAAACAAGATGTCATTTCATTTTTAACGTATTGGCAAATCTAAATGCCTTACAACAACTTATGTTGAAAGATCAAGTTCACATGCACTGTTGGTGAGCATACAAACTAGTTCCACGACTCTGGAGATTAACATCACAAGGATCAGTTTCTGATGACCTAACAATTCCAATTCTTGGCGGCATATAATCCAGATAAATTCTGTGGCACATGTGACACGCTCAAGAATGATCATTGCAGAAGTTTTTGTTAGAGCAGGAAAAATAATTGGAAGCAATTTAAATGTTCATTAAGAGAAAATTGGACAAATAAATCGTTGTATTTTCATACAGAGGGCTTTATATAGCAACCAAAGATAAAAAAAATTAGAGCTGCAATTATCAACATGGATAAATCTCAGAAACATTAGTTTAAGCAAAAAAAGGCCAGTTGCAGAATATCTTCAATATATTATCAGCATAAAAATTGAAAGCATGCAAAACAGCACTATTAAATATTTGCAGTAAATATGTTGTGGTTCTACTAATAATATAAAAACATGCATTGAAATGAAAAACACAAGAGAATGTTATGGCATCTAGGAGGAGATATACAACAGGTTTTAACTCTGTAGATCGATAGATGATAGATACATAGATAGATAGATAGATAGATTAAATTTTATTTCCAAAGAAAGATCCAAAGCAAGACAATTTTAGCATTTGTTAAAATTTCATGATAAATAAATAAGTGTTTGTTGCATTACTTACCCTTTAGTATTTTTTTCTGTTTGTACTATTTCATAATAAAAAAAAAAAAGCATGTAACAGGAGACATGGCAAGATGAAGGACTAAGAACACAGCAGAGCTTGGGGGAAACTAGGTTAGAATGACTAAGAAAGGAAGAGGAGACGAATTCAAGACTGTAAAATAAAAAGGAAGTGAAACAGGCAGTAAGAGTGATGAGGAAGCGCACACGACAAGGAACCCCTGCCTGACAGCGCAGGCCTGAGGCATGGAGACGTGCAACGCCATTTCGTTCTCTCTTCCGCTGACGCAACACCATTTCGTTCTCTCTTCCGCTGACTCCACGGATTCCATGGCTTCCCGGAGACGGGAGGTGGCGGGAGAACCCCGATTGCACCGGTCCCAGTAATATCACCTCTGCTCTCATAAAGCACAACAGCTGGATCCCTATTGGTGCCCAGGGTAGGGGGACCTGGGAAAAGTAAGCTTTACTTACCTATCTCCTCCTAGGCGCAGTCTTGTCTGTAACTCCTGAAATTTAAACAGTGAGAAAGACATATTAACACTCCAAAGACTACTTTTCCCGGCCATAGCAAATCACTCCTTGTGCAATGTCAACTTTAAGAAACTATTGACCACTTAATTCTAGAAAGCAAAGGGCTTTTTGCTTCTTTTATTCTCTCTCTCTGGAGTTTGCCGTGTATTCACACACTACACAGTAGAATTTACTACCTTTAGCCTCAAGCATAGACAGTGTACTACCACCATCTTGTCTCTCCTTCCTCATCCTCCTGTTTAGTAAGTTATCATGTACTCTCACATGTGTCCCTATCTTTTATGGGGTCAGGTTTAATAAAGCTAACTGTTTCATAGACCTAGGGCTGCCTCCCAAACACATCCTCCACATTACATTTTGTAAGAGCTATTGCTGCCCAGCTCTGACCTTACACTTTCTCCAGGAAACACAAATGGTACACCCACCAAGGTGTAAAGACAGCACTCAAAAACTCCAGTTTTTAAAGTCAGCTACCATCAGGTCATCTTGGCTCATGCCATTATAAAATGTACCCACACTGTGCCAAGTGGTCATTCTTAAATATTTCCTGCCATTTTCCATCTCTGAGCAGTTACTTAGAAAATTCCCTCTGCTTTTTCTTCCCCCTCCCTACTTAGAGAAACTCAAATCAATCTTCAAGGTCTAGCTCAAATGCTACCCACCCCATGGTACCTTCTATAAAGCAAGCTGTACTCACCTTGGGCCTGACATGTCACCTTTCTACCTTGCTAAATTATAGATCACAAAGGGACAGAGTATCTTTTTCTAGTTTGTTGCTATATTCTAGTCATTCCCAACACAGTGCCTTTCATTATATAACAGGTGTTCAGCAATACTTAAATGAATGCATATAAACAAACAGTTACATAGGAACTGTGCTACTTCGAACCACATGTACTTTATAATCAAATATTTGATATATATCTAACCTTAACCCTCAACTCTTGTCTCCTAGTACTTCCACAGTATATTGTGTGAATGAACAGATGAATGAGTAGACTTCCCAGTGTTCACCTTACAATTGAATAAGGTATCATAGGTCACTACACATCCTTATAGCAGTCATATGTTCTTGCCATCGTCTGTGCCTGAGCAGTATCACTGGGGGCATATTTCTAGGTTCTGAGAGTAACAAATGAACATTAATTCCATTTACATATGGTTTTAGAGGGAAAATACAAATGCAAGAACCCACCTGCATGTGTATAACTGCACTTCACTTTATATCATGACAGTGTTAACTAATCACACAACTTGACATTCTTCCACTTCTTTCCTTTGTTTACTGAATCTTCTTGCGTGATTTGATTCCTTTGCCTTTATTGAGTACATGCTGTTGAAAGAGGCCGTGGTGCATACCAGCCATTTGATTTTTTTTTTTTTAATATCACTCAATCACTCTTCTTAGGACTAATAGCATCTTTCTCTATAAACAACTGACACAGGTTAAGTCACACTTTCTTGGAATATTTTATCTTCATTTATGATTTGTAAATTAACCTGATTGGCAAGTTGAGTTTAAAAAATGTGTTGATATTACTTAATTTGTTATTGAAAGGAGCTGGGAAAGCTTATGCCAGTGGAAACCGATCCTGAATCAACACATTATCTGTGCCCCTTCCGACACCTTCTCCCAACGGAGGCATCACTGTGCTGGGATTGCAAGGGCCTCCAGCACCCTCTTGCTTCCACATATTGAGCTGAGAAAATGACCCCAAAAATGAATTCGATTTTTGAAAATGTCAATCAACCAATATTACTTTCAATGTAATATTTTCACTCACACAGCATTAAAAATATATATGCACTAAACCTTCAGTCAGCTTGAAAAGAAGCTAACAAAGTTTCACTCTATTTCAATAAGAGTGAGTCAATTTAGGGGCCTTTGTTGTATCTAGAGGCAAGATTTTTCTCTTGGGTTATCACAATACTAAAAGTGTCAATCAAAGAGCCACACACAGAGGACCAAGAGAATATCAGATGAGATCCATCAATGGGCTGAATTTTGGCCTGTATTTGTAAATGATTTCCTTAGCTGGGTCATCAATCACAAAGTTATCTGCATGGAGAAGATACTTCATTATAGTTCTATGGGGCTCCAATTACATTGGACATGACAAACAGTTATCAAGTTGACAGCTCATCCAAGTAGTCAGCAATTACTATAACCTATGGCCATGAAAGGAGCTTGGGTCTCTCTGTTTTCTTCTCAGGTGAAGGCTGCCTGGAATGAAAGATTTCCTTCAAACAGGCTTCTGGGTGCCTGGCTCTTCAACGAGAAGAATCAGCTCCTTACCGAACAGTAATAGGCCCCCAACTCAGTGTCTCTTAGAAAATCTTCTAGAGTTAAGGTTGATTTTAAATGCTTCTATACATGCAGATTGTTTAGCCCTAACATAGCAACTCCACACTCAAAAAGGATAATTACATGTTTTTATTCATTTCCAGAACTCCTGAGAAAACTTAAGCATTTTAGTACCAAATTCAGAAAAGTAACCACGTTTAAGTACAGTATTTATTAGAAGTACAAATCATTGACTTGATTTTCACATTTATGCAGACACATTTCGTGTCTACCACACCAAGAAAACTGAACTCCTAGGAGCAATAGGTGCTTCTGCATCTTCAGATAGAGCAGCATAATGGCATTTCAGCTGCTTTTGATTGACTAAGGTGATTTGATTTTCTCTAATAACTCACAAGAGCTGTTGGGAAAATTGGATGGTATTTATAATTCTAATTTGTTTTACTCTGCAACTCTAGGAAACAACATGGTGGTAAATATATTGAAATGTCAGGGTTATCACTTGCCACACAAAGTTTATTTTATTTTCCCCCCACTGAACAAATGCCAGCAGCTTAGCCCGCTGAGCCCCAGCTTATGTGAACTAGTGATCCAGGCAGCCTTTGGCAGTTGCAAGTGGCCATTTGGCCCACCCTGGCGTATGCTGCATAGATTCCCTGGGACGGCCTCCAACTTCAGGGTAGCGAGAGGCTTTTCAGTGCTGCTGGGGCCCCATGTCATCCTGCAGCAGCAGGCTGCTTCCTAAGAAGCTGGCTCCTCCAGCCATTCCAGGAGGGAGACTTGAACACTGTCTTGGCAGCTGTGCAGATCCATCTACTCACTACCCGTGGCTGGAGAAAGTTTTAAAAAGTGCTAGGAGCAGTGGTTCAGAATCTTGGTCCAGAACAACTTTGAGCAAAGCTGCTCTGAATATTGGGACTGATTTCTCTGGCTAGCTCTGTGGAGGAGTCAGATGCCGTTCTCCTTCATGACAAGTACAGATGGGAAATATGGCTCCAAGGACAATGTCCAAGGAATGGCAGCTCAGATGTTCCAACAGTTCTCTCATCAACAGAACTTCAGTCCTATGAGTCCAAATCCATCTCCCTTGGAATTCAAGGATCAGTGTCAGGAATCCCACACTGCTTGGTTGCCTTCTATTTTTCCCACTCTCTAGTAAGTCTAAAGAGCAGACCAGATGACACCCACACCATATGCCTTTTTAAAAGGGTGCTGTCATTGGCTTTGTTAGGGATATATGTTACCTTCCTGTGAGCTGCTCACGTCTCAAAGACAGAACGAGGTGCCATGAAAGGAAGCTTCCAGGACAGACAACAAAACCCCTATTCCGTGATGCTCTCTCTCGTCATCAGTCAGAGTTCAGCTCTCCACGCTTCAGCTTCCAGGTCTGAACAAAATAAGGTTGGTTGTATCATCCACTCAACTGCATTGGAATGCATTCTTTGGAAAACTTAAATTTGTCTCATTTTGCTTTTGATTTAGACGGTTTGCTCACTTTGTTTTGGGTTAACCTTCTAATTATGCAAAGCATATGCATAGTTCAAAAGTCAGTCCTACAAAGCATTGGTCCTGTCTTCTCTGTTCCTTCCTTCCCCTAGGAATAACCATTTTTATTAGTTTTTAGTTTATCCTTCCATTTATATACATTTATAGATTTATATATTATATACATTTAAGTAATAGTATATACTTTTATATATTCCTATGCCACACGTTTCTTAGATACAAGATCTCTTATCTGACACTCTTCTGCACTTTGCTATTTCTACTTTTCCAGAAAGTCACTCCAAAGCAGTATACATTGTCCACATTTCTCTTTACAGCTGCATCATTGTCCATTCTGTCACTGTACCATCATTGATACGTCTAAACACTTGTTGGTAGGCAGTGGATCTTTTTGTCTTTTGAAAATACACTTCATGTTTTGTGCTGCTATGAACAGCTTTGTATATATGTACTTTCATGTTTTGCAGTTTATCATTGGAATAGATTCCTAGAAAGGGAATTGCAAGCCAATGGATGCACAGGTCCATTAACTCATGATCCCCTTGCTAGGACTGCAAGTCAATGATTAAGTATGAATGCAATTCAGGCAGCTACTACCCAATCCCTTCCATTGGATTTGTACCATTTTTCCTTACTGCCAACAATGTATGAGGATGCTTAGTTCCCCTGAAGCTCACATAGAGAAAATATGTTCAACGTTTTGGATTTTTGACATGATGTCAGTGTCCCAGGTCCTGGTTATCAGAACCAGGTCCATGTGTACAAAAACAGTTTGTTTTACCTACGTGCTCACCTTAGAAAGCAGCTCAGTGATATTATTACCAATCTTCAATCCCCCGTTCATCAAAAGAGGACCTGTTCTCTAGGAATGAAGGGAAGAAAAAGTCCCTCCTAGAAATTCAGGTGATGAAAAGAATTGTGTGACCACACAGGATCCATGAGAAAGGCTTCCCATCCATTCAACAAAAATTTACTGAATGTCCACCATGAACCATTGTGTGCCACTAAAGTGCTTGAGGATGAGGGTAGGGTGCTCAAAGGTAGTAAGGTTCTAGAAACATCATTTTTCATTTCACCACACTGGCAGTTGAACCTAGGGCCTGACCATGCTAGCTAGGCAAATGCTATACCACTGAGCCACACCTCCACCCCCTAGAAACAGATCTAATGCAAGCTGTACTATAAAAGGCTCCAAATAATTCCAGGCAAGTATGAGATTCAGTCCTGGACCAACCAGCCGTGAATAGCAACATGATGCTATTTGCCCAACTCTGATTTTGTGCTACCCATCAAAAAGGAAACTGAGGAAATTTTATAAATGAGAGATAGATGAACTAAAAAGAGACAACATATTCCAGAAAAAGAAACATGAAGCTTCTCCCTCCACTGGGTAGAAGCTGATCCAACTGTGAACACCCAACAGCACAAAGCAGCAACTTGCACGTAGAAATTTATCAATGAATGGTTTTGAAGTATAGGGATAAACTATTTTAACTGTTTTCATATGCTTGTTGACATTGGAGAAATATCTAAACCCTTCTTTCTCTGAGTTCTTTGATATAAAAAGCTTTGCTGAACTGTTCACAATAGCCAAGTTATGGAAACAGCCAAGATGCCCCACCACTGACGAATGGATTAAGAGAATGTGGTATTTATACACAATGGAATTTTATGCAGCCATGAAGAAGAATGAAATGTTATCATTCGCTGGTAAATGGATGGAATTGGAGAACATCATTCTGAGTGACGTTAGCCTGGCCCAAAAGACCAAAAAGCATATGTTCTCCCTCATATTCGGACATTAGATCAAGGGCAAACAGAACAAGGGGATTGGACTTTGATCACATGATAAATTGAGAACACACAAGGGAGGGGTGAGGATAGGTAAGTCACCCAAAAAACTAGCTAGCATTTGTTGCCCTCAATGCAGAGAAACTAATGCAGATACTTTAAAGCAACTGAGGCCAATAGGATAAGGAGACCAGGAGCTAGAGAAAAGGTTAGTTCGAGAAGGATTAATTTAGAAGGTAACACACATGTACAGGAAAGTAATGCGAGTCAATTCCCTATATAGCTATCCTTATCTCAACCAGCAAAAACCCTTGTTCCTTCCTATTATTGCTTATACTCTCTCTTCAATAAAATTAGAGATAAGGGCAAAATAGTTTCTGCCTCATAGTGAGGAGGTAGGGGGGAGAGGGAGGGGGTGGGGAGGGTAAGGGAGGGGGCGGGAGGAAGGGAGGAGAAATGACCCAAACATTGTATGCACATATGAATAAAAGAAAAAATTAAAAAAAAAAAGCTTTGCTGATTCTAACCTTCCCATTTGGGACGCTTTCTTCCCACTAATCAAATTCCGAAAGTAATGATACCTGAACTTTGTTGAGTGGTTCAAATGTGCCAGGAATACTTCTAAGCCCTTTACTTGTGTTGTTTCATTCAATCATACAGACAACCCTTTTGTGTGTCTTGATACAATTACTTGCCCCATTTTACAGACAGGAAAAGTGAGGCATAAAATGGTTAAGTAACTTATCCGCAAAGTTCAATTCTTCACAGTTCCGAGAGTCAGAATGTAGAAATGACACATTTTTTTTTCTTTCTTTCTTTTTTTTTTCTTTTATTATTCATATGTGCATACAAGGCTTGGGTCATTTCTCCCCCATGCCCCCACCCACTCCGCCCCCTCCCTCTCCCCCCACCCCCTCAATACCCAGCAGAAACTATTTTGCCCTTATCTCTAATTTTGTTGTAGAGAGAGTATAAGCAATAATAGGAAGGAACAAGGGTTTTTGCTGGTTGAGATAAGGATAGCTATACAGGGCATTGACTCACATTGATTTCCTGTGTGTGTGTGTTACCTTCTAGGTTAATTCTTTTTGATCTAACCTTTTTGCTAGTTCCTGGTCCCCTTTTCCTATTGGCCTCAGTTGCTTTTAAGGTATCTGCTTTAGTTTCTCTGCATTAAGGGCAACAAATGCTAGCTAGTTTTTTAGGTGTCTTACCTATCCTCACCCCTCCCTTGTGTGCTTTCGCTTTTATCATGTGCTCAAAGTCCAATCCCCTTGTTGTGTTTGCCCTTGATCTAATGTCCACATATGAGGAAGAACATACGATTTTTGGTCTTTTGGGCCAGGCTAACGTCACTCAGAATGATGTTCTCCAATTCCATCCATTAGAAATGACACTCTTATAATCTCTTGTAAACTGAGACCTGCGAAAGATTTGCTTGAGAATTTAGAGTAATTATACATAGATTGACTTTATGTCTATGAGCCTGTCACACCATAAGCCAAATCCTGCCATCCTCCCGTTGCTTGTGTCCACAGGCAATTGACCCTTCTCTGAGTGTCTAACTAAGCAGCTACCTCTCTGCCACAAGGCTTTGCTCTGAGTTGATTCTTAAGCTGGTTCCCATGCATCTAATTGGTCTGTTCACCACTTCCCAGAAGCCTACTCCTGGAGTGAACAGATTGAAATTCTTTACTATATATTAATAGAAATCACATTGCTCAGCCTTTTTGCTGTTTATTATTGTTATGCAATGATTTTCCAGTAGCTAGCCAGACTGTCATCCATCTTCCTCGTAAGAGAGATGAATTGCAAGATTCTATTGCTGAGTCTCCTGTTTTGCAATTTGATATCAGTTATGGCATTTAGATAATGCTGGTAAAAATGACCCAGAAGCTCAAAATAATATCTATGGCTGAACTACCAGTTCTCCAGCTTATAGCTTGTTCTAGAACATGCAATCAGACAAGGTCTACATGCTCTTGCTTATCCCAGAAAACATGCTAAGTTTCTTGATGCTATTTTATTTTGTTCTTTTCTCTGTTAGCAAATCAATTATCAAGCTAAAATCAAGACAAGAAACATTCAGCTATATATTCATTTACTGTGCTTCTATAAGAAAAAATAAATACAAATCTGCCTTCTCTCAATAAAAGCTGTTCTAAAGAACTATGCTGTTTTTACAGAAAAATCCAAAACATCCTGTGGTGTAGAGTGCTTACTGGCAGTGTAACTACAGACCCAATACGATGGTTAGAGTACCTTCGCCAGTTTATTTAGTCCACAGTCATATGTGGACATGACACAAAGGCACAAAAGACAGAGACAAGATTCATATAAAGATCTGACCTTAAAAATATCTCACTCTCAAAGGGGAGAAAGCACAATCCAAAAAGTGATCATATAATAGTTCGATACTGTTAAAAAGTCATAAAATTTTGTCTTATCACTGTCTTCTGCATGACCACATATTTTTGCAGTAGAGAAAAAAATACATTTTTCTTACTTTACAAAGTCTTCAGAGTTAAACATGGATCTCATCCACTAACACTGAATGTTTGGAACGCCAGAAACTTGGCATTTAAAGTTCACGAGGACGGGGCTCATTTGTTACTGGCTACTTCTCCAATTGATTGCAACTGTAAGTCCTTGCATTTTACCATCCTCAAGGAAAAGCAAAAATGAATGCACACAAGGGAAAAGAAAGTTGATACTGTGGTTGCTAGCAATGAGAATCCGCATGACCATAAGCTAACTAGTCCTCTTATCACCTAACCAAACCCATACATGGACCTTGAAAGGTGCTGCAGTTTCATTCTGATCTTCACGCTATCATTTGCTGAGGGATTTGTATGTCATGTCATTGTCTAAGTACCAGAGGGCAAAAAGAAGCCCACTTACATCAAAGTATCTACAATTCTCATCAGAGAGGAATCTTTCAGTAGACCCCAGCCAGAAAATGATTCTGTAGACATTTTGGTGCTCAAAACTCTGAGTCCAACATGACCAATTTGTGGATAGGGAATAAATTCAATATGGTGCCATGAACTGTTATACAATTGGATAGCTCATGCTCTGACATTTGCTCCAGAGTTATGATAACTGCTTCAGACATACTTCATTTTTATGTATTTAGCAAAAACTAAAATCCAGCATATCCCCGTTCAAGAGTTAAAATATCATAATATTTCTTCACTTCTCAAGAGAAGATTCTTTAGTTCAGATATTGAAAAAAGCGTGAGCTCTAGACCTTGATTTGATGGGTTATATGTGGAAAAGCCTCAGAGAATGAAGTCTTGTGATACAACTCAAGTTATATGAGACTGGATCAATTTCAGGAGTCAGCCCCATTAAAATGGAATTACAAGGGATCTTATTCAACATGTTTTTCCATCAGAATAAACAGGACTTCAACTTTCAGCGATGGCAATGTCCCCCAAATGTAACTATAAAGACGATTGTTCAGCCTTGGCTTCTTGGCCAATGGCAAACTGTATCTCAGGATATATAGGGACCGCCTCGTACCAAAGCAGATACTTTCTTTGTCCCATATTACATCTTTTAGCATCTAATTTCTCTTTGTACCAAAAAGAGCCAAACATTTTTTTATTCTGAACAAAAATACATCCTCTTCTCTCCCAATAGCGTTCTCAGCTCTTTTTAAATGCAAATTAGAATCATGCTCCCATTATTATGAATTAGCAATACTCAATCAAACACATTTGATTTTGTGAGGGGGGGCACTGGGGTTTGAACTCAGGACCTCACACTTGCTGTGTAGGCAATCTACCACTTGAGCCAGGTTCCCAAGCCCTTGAATTTTATTTTAAATAAGCCCCTTCAGGCCACAAATTCTAATAGATCCATGACTATAAAGCCCCCAATTTGCAGAATTCCCTGTTTCTGATAACTCTGAGAGTATTATTAAATTCTGTTAACAACTATAAAAAATTTACCCAGTTGGAAAGTTTGATTGGCTGCATTTTCATTCATTTTATGTATCAGCAGATGTTTATAGAATACCTACTGGTTTCAGGCACTGTACTAGGAACTAGGGACAGATAAGACACAGCCACTGACCTCAGGAAATGTTTGTCTAATACAGAAGAGAGAGAAGTAATTAAACAATTATAAAGCAGCGAGACTGCAGTCTGTACAGGGGCTAATGGAGAGGAGAAGAGAAGGTGCCTAAGAAAGCATGAGGTCATGAAATGTTTCACAGAGGATATTAAATTTTATAATAAACTTTGTTTAAAACATGAGGGGTCATTGACAAAGGTCCATGTGTAAATGCCAAGAAGCAGGGAAGTACATACAAGGTATGGGAAAATGAAGTGGTTCCATATGTTGGAGCCTCAGGTTTGTGAAGGAAAATGCACGGAACTCAGGTCACAAATACAGGCAAAGAACAGATCGTGAAGGATGTGGAGGAGAGGCTCTCTCAGGGCAGTCCCCAAATGTTTTAAGTAGGGCACTGCCAAGGTCAGAATTTTTTGGAAATTATCTCTCCAACATTTAGGGACTGGACTGGAGTTGTCTGCAGTAGTTGGGATGACTTGACAAGTGTATGAACCAAGCACTAAAGAAAAGTCCCAATAGATATATGGTGGGGATGATGAGCAAGACCCAGTAATATAGATAAGGATGCATTGAGGCAGGAAAGAGACTTCCTATCCCAGATGTCTTGCGACCTTGAGCTCTTGTTTTAAGGTTCTACCTAGAAAATGCTGTTATTTACTATACTTGGGAAAATATCCCTGCTATGCTGGGAAGTTCATCCTTTAGGTGAGTCAACTTGAGGAACAAGATATCATGAACAAAAAGAAAATTGAACTCTGAGACCCCAGGGGTCAAAGACATGTCATTCTTACCATTAGCTGAGTGTCTTGGTGTATGGTGCTGTTTTATTTTTATGGTTTGGGGGTTTTGTTGTTTGTTAGTTTATGTCAGTACTAGGGTTTGAATTCAGAGCCTTTTTTACTTTAGTTATTTTTCAGATACGGTCTTTTGTTTTTGCCCATGTCCAGCCTCAGACCACAACCTTCCTACCTATTCTTCCTGGGTAGCTGAGCCACAAGTATGTATCCCCGCACCTGGTTTGTTGAGATGGGGTCTTGCTAACTTTTTGCCTAGGATGGCCTCAAACCATGATCCTCCCAATCTCTACCTCCCAGGTAACTGGGATAACAGGAGTGAGCAATTATGGCCAGCCTGATGGTGGTGTCATTATCGAGATAATACCTTAAGAGAAATAGACTTGGTGGGGAAGGAGCATCAGCTGTTAGGAAATCTAATACACTGTTAAGGGCGTGAGTCAAAACATGGTCTGAGATATGTCATGTCCTGCAGTTCCTAGAAACAACTTCTACAAGATCTTTCTTTTCACCTAATGATTCACAAAGCACATCACTTCAGCATCTTTTCCTCATCATGGTTCCACATATAATAGCTATAGCTCTCTCCCACACTGCACCACTGGGCAGATCTCCAGCAGATTGGATTCCAGCAAGTTACAGGCCTGGAAGAGAGAAGCACACAAGCTTAGTCCTTTCAGATCAAACCCCAAATCCACAGTTTCTCTACAATACAGTAAAAGGAAGACCATAGCCTTTGTGGAAAAAGCAGAGCATATTGTAATGGGATCATTAAGATCAATCCCAAAGTATGCTCACAAATATCGTAACAGCATTGTAGATACTAATTGCTAGCTAAAAACACCACTCCAGTCTAAGTGCTAGTATTAGACAAGGGTACATTCTATCAAATATTGTTTGACCTATAATTGAAAGGTTATTAAAAATTTACTGAAAGGGATACTAGAAACACCACAGAGAACCAAACGTATGTTTGAAGGTCTAGTTGTTGTCACTGATGCCACATCAAGTGACAAGCACCAGGGTCTAGATAGGAGAGAATAGATTCGAAGACAGTACAGCAGAGAGGTTTTGTACATGAATCCCAAGCCCAGGGCTACCTGGTTTTAAGCTCTATCGACCACACCATGATGAAGCATTGGTTGTTCCATACACTTTCCACCTAAGAACTGCACCTACAGAGCTACAGCTCACGAATATTTGATACAGCTACAAATTTGAAAAAAAAAAGTTTCTGAATTATTTAATTGTTTTTTTCCAAAGTCTTAAATTATTTTTCCTGTAATAAAAAGAAAATGTACTAGGTGGGAAACAAGAGTCTAAAAAGGCAAATATGAACTCAAGCTCTAACAGCTGAGATTCCAGCCATACTGGTTTTCTTTACGACATAAGTAGTCTAGTTGGCTGATAGCAGCAGAGACTTGGGTCAATACTGTCATTCCTGCTTGCCAGCTCTTTCCAGTTCATGCATTCTCTCTTGAATTAACTTGACCACGGGCTATTTCTTGAAGGGTATAATGAAGATACTGGCTAAAGTTCCTGCAAGCAATATAATGTTGACATAAATTCTTTAAAACACATAAACAAGCTTTGTAGACTAGTAAGGTCATGGTGAAAGGAGTGAATTTCCTTCTTTAATATATATGGGAAGAAAATAATACAAATTTGGGAAGTGATATATGAATAGCAACAATCAGTCAGAGACAGAATGTCACATATGACCATGGGGACCAGACAGTGACTAATCCTTGGGAAGGACTCAAGAAGTCCTTGTAGGTTGTAGGTGATGTACTCTCTCTGTGTGTACGTGCCTGTGTAAGCATGTTTGTGTGTATGTGTGCGTGTGTTCGTGTGATAAAATGGTGATATTAAAGCATTGTAATTATAGAACTTGTTACATGCCAAAAGTTCACGGAAGGATAGCAGATTTAACACTAGAGGAAGATAAGACAAACAAAAAGTTGGGGGGAAAAAGTCAGCAGATACGTCCATGGTACTTAAAGGGCACATTGACAAGGAAAATATTCAGAGAAGGCTAAAATTTATTTTAACATCCAAAAGAATGGATGTTGTGTCAGTGGTCACATACTCCACCTCCTGTTCTCTGCTCTTGTGTCAGCCCTCCCACTTGAGAGCAGTTTTGTGAACCACTGAAGAAGAGGACCCAGACAAGCCATGCCTAGACTCCTGACCTGTAGAAAACAACCTTAAACACTGTGTTATGACACAATCACCAATCACACATACTGAAAAGAAAATCTAAGGAAAATTCCAAGGAACTCATAGAGGACCAAATTTTATGTCAATAAATATGATTGAGAAGGGTATATGTGATACATAGAAGAAATAGCAGTATTCAGGGTAGGATCTCCATTTGCCCACCAAGAGGAATGCATGCTAACTTTCTAAAGAAATGGAAATAATCTATGTTCTGTGAAACATGAAAGAAAACTGAGATGTGCCAGTGAACAGGAGTACTTAGCCTAATATGGTTTAGAAAGACCTTTAGAGGAAGACAGATTGAGGCTCAACTGTGTTTTGCTCTTTACTAGCTTGAGTCTCCATGGACTCATCCAACAACTGAAGCAATCAACCCAATCCCAACCAGTGTTGAGAGAATGAATAAAATACAGAACACCAGGCATGGAAGATAGTAAAGACTCAATAAATATTGTCTTCCTCTTTCTTAATACCATAAGATCAGTGAATCTCAGATTTTAGAAGAGAATGTTTTTAAGAGTCAGGGGAAGTACAACACTAAAAGGAAATACGGCCCATGAAGTATTGGAAAGCCTAAAAATGAAAGTCTGATTATATATTTATGAATAATTTTTTAAGGTTTAATTTTAATTTTTTTAATTTAATTTTATTTTATTCATATGTGCATACTTTGGGTTATTTCTCCCCTTTCCCCCTCCCCCTTCTTATGTATAATTTTAACAAAGAGACAACACTTCAAGGAATCGTAATAGCTTCTTAGCGTATCCTCTAATAAGTTCAATGTGTTTACTAAAGTGAATGAAAAAGAAAAGCCAGTTAACTATCAAAGACTCAGAGGAGGAGTCTTCATTGTAAAGTCATGTGATGATCCCTTGGACTGGAAGTACTGAGCCTGGTGAAAATTACAGAGACAGAAATGCATTTATAAGCCAGGCATGGTGGTATACATCTGTAATTCCAGCATTTGGAAGGTGGAAGCAGGAGGATCATGGATTCCTGACCAACCTAGGCTACACAGCAAGACCCTGTCTCAAAACAGACAAAAAGAAAACATTGTATTTGAAATGAGAAAAATAAAGAGCTAGTGTTTTTATTTGGGAAAGATGTGATACAATATTATCAAGTGGTATAAAATAAACGGCTTTTTACTTTGCAATCATCTTCACCAAGGAAGGTATTCATCAAAAGAAAAAACATAATTCAGCCAAAAAGTAAGATTGTGGAGGTGATAGGAAAATTGTATGTTGGCTCAGATAATCGCCCTCAGGAGAAAGAATTTTCAAATACAATTGGAGTTCCATTGTCAGTAGATTTGAAAAATTCTGTAGAACTAGAGACCTGAAAGCTACAAACAGGCAAATGTCTCAATTCCTAAATAGTAAACACTTCCAGAAAAATCTTGATACTGAAACTTAACAAATTCTCTAACAATAATTAAATAGGTGGCTTGGTAAACACTTTGAGAGAAAAATGATTGTCTCTAGGAACAAAATGGGTTTGCTGAGAAGATCTTGGCTGAACAAATCTCATTTATTTCCTAACAACGTGACCTCATGGTAACATAGAAGGTGCTAGAGACTTAAGAATTGGAAATTAAAACTAAAAGAACTCTTTTATATTTAGCCTAGGAAAAAGAATTTGAAGGGACTGCTGTCCTGGGTGTTTCAAAGATGATCACTGGGGTTAAAATCACTGGACATGGCTTTCCCTTCAAACTCAGCTCAGACTACCCTTAAGGAAGCTCTCTGATCACTCAGCTGTAAATGCGATATCCCTCCTACATGTCGCTGTTAAACACGTACACTTCCACCACTGTAGAGTGTGTCAGAATGCACTGCAATTGCCAATTGTTCACCTTTCCAGTACATGGTAAGATCCACAGGGCCAGAACCAACTCAGGACCAAAGAGTTGAACATCACACGCCATACATGGAAGGTGCTCTGTGAACACCTGCCAGTGGAATGACTGAATAAATAAAAGAATCAAAAACCATTTATATGTCACAGAGATGTATTTTCATCTTGATATAAGGAAGAACTTTCTTATATTTGGGGATCTTTAGGATTCCTTCAAAACTAGTAAAATCCTCATTCCGAAAGTGTTTGAGAAGACTCTGAGAACTGGATCATTCATATGGGGTGGGGCTTTTGTAGAGGGACAGCGATCCATGAGATGACCTCTAAACTCTTCTACTCCAGTATCAAAGCCAAATCACCTTTTATTATGGGATGAAGTCAGTCCTCAAAAAAATCAAAACCCACAGACTCAATATTACAGAAGCAGAACAGCCATGGTGAGCTGTGAACTCCTGAAAGCTGGCGTTATTGATTGACTGGTTGATTGATTACTTTGTTGTCTCCTATCTTACCTAGAATAAGACCTTGCCCAACCAAGCCAATAGTTAGTAAATGTTGATAAGTAACTGTAATAACTACAGATTACTATTAAACTGAAAGAACAATTAGAATATTCAGTTCGACTATATGGTTTTGCAACAGGTACTTAACTGCTTTTGCTGAGAAGAATTGCCACCTTTCTTGGGCCCACAAATTAACCGAAAGCAGAAAAGCTTGACATTCTGGCCTCTATTTTGTATCTGTGTCCTCTGTTCTAAACTATTAACCTTGAAGCCACCTTGGAATCCCAGAAGGACAAGATTAATTGATAATGCACAGGGAGGAATGGAGAAAACTTCCCCCCAAGGAAAGGAACAGCAGGGCCTTCTCAGGACAGGACCACTCTCTGGGCAACAATGACTTGTTTATCCTGACTGAATCGCTGTGACAGTGATGACAGCTTCTCTGGAATCCCTTCCAAAATAAGGATTGAAATATGGTCAACCAGGATATATTCAGTTATGTGTACCACCTACTCTAATTCTTTGCCTATTTAAACCTCAAGCTCATGTCTATACCTCAAAGATGGCTGAAGTGCTGTCTTTCTGCAATATTCTGTTCTGAGTAATAAGTCTACTTTCTCTGTCCTTCACCATTACTCCTCTTTATATAGAATATTGGAGTGAGTGACTGGACCTGACATGTGGAACCCTAGGAGTTTAGGCCTGGGGCCTAAAACTCTAGTTTCAGTTTCACAGAAAAAATAGTTTTAAAGATGAATATGACTCCTTAAAAGTCACCAAGCTATTTGGGTACAGAGTCAAGATACAACACAGTTTGTTACAGTTTTCACTACTGTAGGTTGCCTTGAGGACTCTGCAGAAAAATTAAAGACAGGAAACTGTGGTTTCAGGACATTTTGGAGCATCACAAGCCTCTCTGTAGTCAAAAACTAAAGGGTCATGTCAGAACTGCAGCAACTCCAAGAGGGACAGTGGACAGACCCAGAGGGGAAAACATGCAGAACCCAAGGAAAAGAAAGCTAGCTTTATCTTATTCACCGAGCACCAATCATGGCATTTCCTAAAGTCAATTGTAAAAAGACAAAATAATAATAATAATAATATCAATTTCATATTTTAAGGCTGTATGACAGCATAAGAACAGAGCCGTAAGGGTACTTAAAGGGCTACATTAACTCATTAAAATTCAATGCGATTCCACAACATGGAGTAAAGTGGACAGGTAACTGTTGCTTGGTTACCTTAGTCAAATAAGAATACAAACACAGGTGGAAGAGTAAAAGGGCTTTCTTTGGCCTGATTTTCTGCACTTACTTCACATATATACATATTACATAGATACAATGTATATATAATAAAATCCAAGATCACAATGAGTTTTGGGGCCTTTCCAATTACATTTGGCTGTCCACACTGATCTCCATCACATGACATGCCAAGTCGTCTTGAGATTCAATTCTATAGCTATACTTCATAGGTCTAGAATCAGCAGAAATGTTTTTCCTAGAAATGATCATAGGATGATAGGCACTTTTTCTTTATTTCTTCCTTTTCTTCTCTCTCTCTCTCTTTCCTTCCTTTCTTTCTCCATTTTTTCAATTTTGGCTGGTTGTTTGGTTGGTTATTTTTTGAGACAGGGTCTCACTGTGTAGCCCAGACTAACCTCAAATTCACAACCTTCTGGCCTTAGCCTCCCAAGGGCTGGGATTGCCAGGAGTGTGGCACCACACTCAACTCCTCTTTTTAACCATTTGATGAAATGTCAATTAAATTTCTGCATCCATCCTTTCAAAAGATACCAAAACTCCTTGCCCATTTTCTGGTGGCTACTTTGAGGGCAGACAGTGCAAAGTGTAGCCCCACTCTTAGGGAGACTGCAACCAAGTACCAAGTATTCTAGTAATTGCTCCTTTAGAGATGAGTCTAGTAGAATACAGTCCCAAACAAGAGAGAACAGGGTTTGCCAAAGGAGGTGATGCTGAAGGTGAAAATTGAAATAGAAGTGAAGTTAGCTAGACAAGGGGTAAGCAGTGTTTCAGAAACAGGGAACAGCATTGGGCAGGGTGCAGACTACACCCAAGACGAACTGTAGTTTGTGGTCCAGGTAAAGGATGGACTTTACCATGCTGGTCATTTTGATTTGGACAATGACAGAAGTCAAGGACTCAAAAATTTCTCCCTCTTCTCATTGGTTGCCACTGCCTTACATTGGCCTTTAGTTGACTCTCTCCAGAGAGTGTAATAATTTTTCATCTGTTCTCCCTTCAGTCAACCTACCTTTTTGCTTTTCAATTCAAGAGATGAAGCTTTCCAAAGCACATCTGATCATGTGATCCTCCGGTTCCATCTTTGCCTTTGAAATGAAGTCTAGATACCTAAGCACAATGCATAAACATTTTTCCTTCTGGTCCTTACCTTTCTAACTTGATTGCCTACCACTTCTCGCCTCCCAACTTAAAATACAAACATAATTTCTCAACACACCCTTATGTGCTGTGCCTTCTCATGCCTCTGACCTTGGTACGCAGCGTTTCCTTTGCCTTGAATACCTTTTCATCAAGAGAGCTCCAATTCACCCTTCAAGATGCCCTCCATAAGACATTTCCCCTCATCTTCCCATAGTCCCTTGCATACATCTGTAGTATATCAATTTGCACATTGTATTGTGTCTCTTTCTATGCACCTTCTCCCACACTGGATAGTAAATATAGCTCAGTTTTGACTTACCATTGCTTTTCAGAATCATCCAATTCCTGGCCAAATTAAAAAAACAGGTTTTCAGGGTTCATTGAATGAATAAATAAACCATTATTTCCTCATATTAAAATTTGAAACTCTGTTACTATTCAGGAGGTGGCAATCAGGAGGATCAGGATTCAAGGTCAGCCCAGGCAGAAATGTTCACAAGACTCCGTCTAAAAGCTGTGCATGGTGGTATGTGCCTGTCATCCCAGCTATAAATAGAAGGATCATGATCTAGGCCACCTGCCTAGTAAGTCTGAGGCCCTGAGTTCAAACTCCAGTACCACCAAAAAAAAAAAAAAATTCCCTACTGGCTTGGGTTTTTGTTTAGATCATCATCACTGTATGAAGCATAGATTATCATCACCACTGAGCATGGAAGACATGTTTCATCTCTCCCCTGCCTCACCTGACAACTACCTGTTTATCCCAGCCTATAGTCTTCAAAAGTAGCATACGGGCCTCCAATCCTGTGAAGATTCACAGCTGTTTGAAATACCCAACTCGTAACATTACACACACCTTTGTTAGAAATAACCTGTGTGTGTTTTATACAACTGATGAAATATGAGCATAAAATGAAGGTTACTAATTAGAAGATGTATCTCTCACGTTTCCACAAACACCAAGAAGTGTTTCTAGAGAAAGACCTGCGGGTGCAGCCCTTCTGCCTTGGGATAAGCCAAAGTGTGTGAACAGGAAAACAATGTGCGGGCCGATTCCCAGGAGCAGGCAAGGGACATGGGTGTGTTTTGAGGGGATCAGCAGGAAGAGATGTAAGATATAGAAGATAGAAGAAAGGTACAAGATGTAAGAGGGACTCAGAGTCCCTCTATTGTCCAGTGGAACATGTGTTGGGGGAAGGGGCATTTACATGTGACACCTGTCATGGAGTTTAATTCTGAAGTTAAAATCCCAGTCTCACAGTTCTTTTCCCAGAACGTGGAAAGACAACCTGAGACAGTGATGATTCAAGAGACTGATTGGCTTTTGTAAAAGGCAGATTCAATATTGTGGGGGGTGGGGGGAGAAACAAACATATATGCACGAAGTAGAAAATAATGTACTATTTGATGGTAATCAGCCTTTGCACGACTATTTCATGGTCATGGATTTGGTGTTGATGCTGGTTAATTAGTCAAACATGAATTATATATGTATATTTTAAGTAAATATGTACGCATATCAAAGAATTTTCCCTTTATTTCATTGTGAAGCAAATCATTTGATTTGGCTCACATAAAGCTCTAATACACATCAAAAAGCAATCAACAAACTCTGAGTACATCTAGCAGGAAAATTTAGATGGCTTTTAATCATGATTGTGAAAACATAATTAGGTGGTTTCATGTTTTTTGTTGAGTACATGTAAGTGAAAATGATGTTCTAAACAGAAAATGTAGGTAACATTACACAGAAGCTGCGAGAGAACTGTGCACATGAGGTACAA
The DNA here is from genome assembly GCF_047511655.1 of Castor canadensis. NCBI lineage: Eukaryota > Metazoa > Chordata > Mammalia > Rodentia > Castoridae > Castor > Castor canadensis. Next base: position 48,602,529 of record NC_133389.1, on the reverse strand, counting down.
GTGTGTGTGTGTACCTCACACACACACCACTGCTCCTGTCTTCAGTGCCTCAGCAGCTCTCCTATTTAAAAAGAATACCATTGCTTTCAAGATGTCAAAAGAAATCTTATTTAATAAACTGATTATATACAAGTAGGTTTGAAAAATGGCTCCCTCTAATGTCATCATAACTTCAGCTGCTGCCTGCAATTTCAAACAAATCCTTCCTCCATGGCCCTTGCAGGAGAGCAGGAGAGGCCATGTGTCATTAGTGACCACTGGGAGCCAGAACAGCCATGGATCTGCACAGCTAAATGATGGTGCACTCCTGGCCTTTTCTAATCCATTTGAAATAAACCTGATATTTATCTATCTCCAATCACCCAGTCTGCAAGTTCTCACACAGGAGGATGAATCACACACAGCAAACCGCTGTCTCATGCTATGCTATGCAAGCACCCCTCCATGGCCAGGAGAGATGACAAAGACTCCAGAGCCCCTGTCTCAGATGGTCTCCCCTGCCCCAGCATTCCCCAGTGGACTCTCCCAAGCTGCTTTTCATTTCTCCCCCTGTGCAGTCAGGGTTGACTACCAGCCTATTATAAAAATCCATCCTTCCCAGCCCATGTCAGAAATCATGTGTAAGAGCCTGGGGTTTTGCTTGGAAGTCATTTGGTCACCAGCAAACTGCTCCTCTCTTGTTGGAAAATTCAAAGAGTTGCATCCCTATGACTTTAACGAAGCCACAATTTGAGTGGCTTTCTTCCAGCACCATGTGTAATCTGTTTTACCACAGAAATACAAAGTTGCTGTCTGTGCACACAATTTTAGCATTTCTGGTTTTTATGCCATCTTACTTACAAGAAACTCCCAGCTGTTATAATTTGTCTCATCCATCGCTCTCTTGTAGAACCAGCCTTTGTTCCTTTTTTTCAGTGCCAGGGACTTGCTGGGTTTCACCTGATGTGATTTGTCCAGGCATTAATAATGCATCTTCAAGATGCAAGATGCATGAATTCCTTTAGTAACAGATCTGCTGGCAGAGGGCTGTATTGTATTGTACAGCTTTGTGGCAAAAGAGAAAAGGAAAGCTAGGGGACAAAGGGAAGGTCATCAACCTTAGGACTGAGAGAACTGGTTGTTTCAGAAAGTCATTCCTACCAGCTCCTGCTACAGTGAAGAGCATGAAGAGGACAATAAACACAATTCCATTTTTCAAAGAAAAGCTTTTGCCAAATCTGAAACTCCTCCCCAGACACAAAAGTGACTTGCACACCCAGAAGACAGTTCTGGAAGTCCCTGGTGCCTGACCATCCTCGTATCTTACCTGGTGTGCGTCAAGGGGGAGTTCCCATTCATAACCATCTTTTCTACTTTGACCTTGGGCCACACTCCAGCTGCCTTCTCAATGGTTTTGGTGTGATTGTTGCTATTGTTAACCACATGCATTTTTGTTATCCCACATGTGTGACGAGCACGCATTTTCGGGCTACTTTATACACAGTAATAGTTACTTCTCATACTTATCCTGAAAAGTAGGGAAGAGTTCTTTTCTCTGAATTATAATTAAGGGAAAAGAAGCGCAGCCAGGAGGCGGTGTGAGAAATTCACAAGGAGCATGCATTCCAAAGTGGGAACAAAGACATGTGAGGATCATTCTACCTTCCACACCAAACAGCCACCTCTGCAGACGTCATGTGAACAGCTGTAGCAGAAAGGGGGTCCCAATTAGAAATAACCAGGTGGTTGAGTGAACACAGCCATAAACCCTGCAGAAAAATAGTCCTGTCTTCAATGACCCAGCTTTTGAACTCAAGGCTAGCAATATCACCCATCTCCAACAGCTCAGATTTTCCAACAAACAATGAATTTACCAGGTAATGTTGAAATCAAGAAGTTTAGCCACCGAAAACAGTAGCTTGTGCAGATGTCATTTAACTTCGTTTCTCTAAGGACTCCTGACAAGATTTGTCAATACACAACCGAACCACACTCTCTGCATGGTCATTACACTAGACTCACCTGCCTCCTACTCCCATTCTCACCACTGCCAACCCCCACTGCCCCCCCCAAGGAAAAAATCTCATTTAATCAATAACATTTGCTTTCAGGGCAGCTCTCCTTTACTGCTGTTCCATCTCTGTCTGGGTTACCATAGCAACTATTCTCAGAGCAGTGTGATATTCAGTTTATACATTTCAGCCCTGTCACATGACTGACTACCTGCTTTTACTTTAATCATTGCTGGAGGGAACACTCAAAAAGTAGCTGCTTCCTGCTTCCTGTTGCAGTCTACCAAAGTGCCCTCGTGTTTTACATTTCCTCTCTCAACCCAGAAAACACGTGTTAATTGTGCTGCAGGGGAGAGCAAGAGGACCCAAATTGCTAGAATTACCAGAACCTTCTAGGCCCAACAGCCAAATTCTTCTTTTTCCCTGAAGAGACACTCTGAGACTTCCAGGTTCCCTATTTTAAGATCGTAATTGCAGAGAAAAAGATGTGTCTGACTTCATCCTGGCCTGAGATCCATCTTCCAGGGGCCCTGTGACCTCTGAACATTTGTCTCCATTCATGTAGCCATTTCACGGGCCCCCTGCAAGTGTGAGGCCAGGAACTTGGGACTCTCAGGAGCCTCCCTTGTTGCAGCTTAGAGGGGTCCGTTTAAATCACATTATAGACCTAATGAAACACAGCTAATGAAGCACAGATGTCCTATCAGATTTGGAGCTCTGAGACCCTGTAAGAGCCCAGTAAAAACAGATGAAAGCAGGCTTGTATCCATGGAAATGGGCAGCTCCCATGCTAAACCTTCCCTCACCCATTTACGAGTCCATTACCATTTCTAATTCCGGGGCTTCTGAAAGCATTAGTGGCTTCTGGGTCAGTCATTTCCTGGAAAACCATGACTCAAAATCCTTGGCTTGGGCCCTTTCTTCACAGACAGGAGAAAGTGAAGAACTTACTTTGTTGATCAATTGCACAGGGTCCTAGTTACTTTTCTTCTTTTTGAGATGCTGGGATGAATTTCGAGTCCTATGTCCTCCAAGGAACCAGCAACAGACCTTCCATAACCAGACTTCCCTATCTGTTGGGAATAAATTAGGGAACTGGATTGGGAGTGAGTCAATACCTTGGATCTGATACCTTGAGAACAACACCAGGGAACTGGCTCAGCAGCAATCTGACACCAAAGAGCTCTTCAGTTGCAGGGTCAGTTATGCCCCACAATGGTTCCTTATATATTTATTATTTATTCATTCATTCATTCATTTATGGTGGTATTGGGATTAAACCCAGGGCCTTGCACATGCTAGGCGAGCACTCTATCCCTTGAGCCACACCCCCAACACTTTTTGCTTTGTGTCTTGTTTTTGAGATAGGGTTTTGCTAACTTTGCCCAGGCTAGCCTGAAAATCACGATCTTCCTGTCTCTGCCTCCCGAGTAGCCCCGCTCATTCACCCTTTAGGTTAAGACAGTAGCAGTCCCTCATCAGATGGAGATGCATTCAACTATTGTTACAACAGCTATTTTTACTTGACAAGGTCATGAAAGAAAGTCACACAAAGGAGATAATTTGGAGGATGAGTTAGAAGAAATCCAGAGTTCAAGGCCCTCCCTGGAATAACAAGTGTGGGAGGACACTCAGGGAGAGCAGGCGAACACCAGGAGGGTATCAGCTGCCCTGTGGTGAGGGGTCTAAGAAAAGAGGACACACTGCAAAAGATGGAAGAAAAGAAACACATTCAGAAATAAATCATGCCTCCCTCTCAGACTCGGCTGGATGACAATACCTAAGTGACTTCTTTGGGATACAGAACAAGGAATAATGCACCCTCTCTGCCCATTGGAGGCCTGTTTCCTCGTCTAGATTCTTCATTTCATCCTCTTTCTAAGGTACTTGCTTGTAGAAATAAATGTTTGCTTTGCAGCCAAAGTGGTTCTCTCAGGGAGGTCCTCTGGGGAAACTCTCTCCATGTTTTATTTTTGAGATATAATTTTGAATTCTTAAATTCTCAAAGATGTCTTCTGAAGGAAAAAAGTACATGTTCTCAATTTGAAAGTAAATATCTCAGTGTCAATAACACCAGGCAATAAAGATCCTCCTTTAGGACACTGGCTGTAGTTTTCTGTCCTGGAACCTGGGGATAAGAAATGTTATAGATGAAGAAACTGAGGCACGAGGCAATAGAGGCACTTTCCTGGGGCTATGTATTAGTGGAAGCAATAGAACTGAGGGTTTAACAATATGTTTGAGACTCCAAGTAAGAAAGCATTATAGGCCCTAGACACTTCTATTTTTTCAAAACAATCAATTTTGTCCATCTTCAGAGCTGAAAAATGAATGCTTGGTAAAAATGGTCCAAGAAATTAAAGCTTAGGCTTGTGATTATTACAGTGATTTGTCAGCAGTAGTGTATGATTTTTGGAAGAGGACCAGCTGTATTAACAAGGGGATAAGAGTGCAGTTCATTTTTCATTTGCCTAATATAGATATCCTTGCCTCGCCAAAGGAAGAGCTAAAGAGAAGTGATAAACCGTCAGAGAAACTGACTTCACAGAAAATGATTTAAACCTTTCACTGTCTGCTAACACCAGAGATTTCACTGCTGATTTATAGGAAGGGCTGTCTGAACTGTCAGGAAATAGAAACAATGCTAACCAAGAAAAGAAAAAAAAAATGAAAAGTTACATGGGCAACTAAGACCATTTTCCTGTCTTTACCATCTGACTCAGAGTATATATGGGAGAAATGTGTCACAAAAACTAAACAGAGTGACCTGTATTTTGACAAGGAAGGTGTTAAAAGAGCCAATTGCCTATAATGACAAAGTGTGTGCTTCATGGATCAACACTTGTTGCCTCAGAGCCTCCCACCCCAACCCCCAGTTAAGCGGAAGAAGCTGGAATGGAGCCATCAACCCAGTTTATCAAGCAAGCCGGTTGAACAGTTCCCCTTACATTCTTCGCCTAGCACTCCATGTTTCTTCTCTCCAGTAGGCTACCTTCTTTCCTCCCTCAGCTTTTTATTTACACATCTCAGTAACACGTTTCAGACAGAGTACGTTAGCCCAAAAAAGCATAGAATACTTTAGTTAATTTATAATGCCTCAAATAGGACAATCCTCTTTCAACAATTCTAAAAAAAAAAAAAAATGAAAGACCAAAGTGTTTAAAATCTTTTTAGAGTAAGTGTTAATACTCTAAATTGAGACATTTCCTGTACTTGACAGAGTGAATGCTTTGAAGTAAAGGAGTTGAGCATTTGAAGTTTCAAAGGTCTAAGAATTAACTGTCACTGTGGCTGACCACCCCAGCAGGAGGGCAGGTACACACCATGGAGAAGACAGTCAGGTAGAGAGTAAAACCCACAGATTTGTATCACTACCTTTTCCTTAATAATGCTCTTTACAGAATGAGAGGCAATTGTAATGTCTACTTTCATAGACAGATAGATAGATGGATGGATTTAGATGATGAGAGATAGATAGATAGATAGATAGATAGATAGATAGATATAGATAGATAGATAGATAGATAGATAGATAGATAGATAGATGATAGATAGAGATGGTACTTTGTAGATGGCATTTGGGGATAAAGTCCTCAGGAAGATGTCTGTGCTATTCTTCAACACTATAACAAAACATCTGAGGAAAGGTTTTTTGGGGCCCACAGAAGTTGTAGTTCATGGTCACTTGGCCTCATTGCTTTTGGACCTGTAGCAAGGCAGAGCATCATGGTGGTGGAAACATGGGGCAGAGAAAGCCTGTTCACCTCATGGAGACTTGGAAACAGAGAGAGAGGTGAAAGGGTCAGGGTCCCAACACCTTTTCAAGGAACACTCCCAATGATCTAACTTCCTTCAATAAGACCCCACCTCCTGAAGGTTTTTTCACTACTTCCCAATTGTGCCACAGGTTGGTGACCAAGCTTTTGGTTACATCTTAAGCTAACAGCTCTACATCTTAATATAAACACTTAATATGAGTGGTGCTTGGTGGTCTCATAGAAAACTGGGGCAGATTCAGTCTAGAATCCAGCTCTGCCAACACCTGACTGTTGTCCTCTACTCTTGCTGCCACCTCCATTGCCACATTCTCAAAAAATTGGCTTCACACTTTCATGCTGTCTTTACTTCTAGAAACGTCTGATTAATATAATCAACTAAAAGATCAGAGTCCACAAAATTCTTATCTTGAAAATGTAGCATTGTTCTTAGATTCAAAATAAAAAGCTATTCCTTGCTTTATTTGAAAGATATAAATCTTACACAATTAATTGAATAATTTAATCTACAACACTGTATAGTAAAATGAATCCTGAACTAGTTTCTGTGAGTTTTAGTCTTAATTCTACCACTATGTGATCTCTAGGTACTGATACTCTCCCTTGTACAATAAAAGGATTAACTCAATTCACTTCTAAGGTGTCTTTCTTCAAGTTCAGATTTTGTGGATCTAAAATCTTTTAGGATATTAGACTGTCTTCACAAATGCTATATCAATACTAATCCTGCTTTAGTTTTTCCACTAAGAAAAGGAAGCAGCACTTTCTTCTCTGCTCCTACCCAAAAGCTTTCCATATGATAAAGAGGCACAGTCAGGTTCCAGCAGAGGTGGGTCCTGAAGATCCATGGATCCCTATGGGAAAGTGGTCAGAGCAGGACTAGAGAGGAATAGGCACCCAAATGAGTAAAAATTCTCTGGGTGGCTCCCATGCCTGGAAGCATCCCTGTGCCCTTCCCAATGAGTGCAGGAGACCTCTGGCCTCTTTGCAAGGACTCTGTTCATCTGCTGGAGTGATGCCTTCACATAAGGGACTGTGAGGGTCTGCTTTGAAGTACCACTTTCCAGACACAAAGTCCAGAAATAAATTATGCTCTGCCACCTACCATTACACAGAAATAATGAGGGAAATAATGAAAGATTATTTGAGTTCCTGTGCACCCAAAAGTGCAACCTAAAAGTCAGGGATAAAGTTGACACAGTGATCATAAATTTCATATAAAGGAGAATTTTTTTTAATATGACAAAATTTAGGGAAAAATAATGATGTGAATTTGTACTACTAAATATTAAAAATACTATGTAGTTATGTAAATTGAAATAGCGTGGTATTTGTGAAAGAGTATGCCTTATGATCAACAGAAAAAAAATAAGAAAGAAGGATAAATAGAAATGTCTCATATGCGTATATAAATTTAATCTATAAGGTTAATTAGGAATTATACAAAAGTAAATAGTCAGGCAATACAAGAGCTAAACAAAAACCATATGACCAGATCTAACCAAGATGGTGGATTAGAAGCTGCACTTTCCAGCTTCTCAGCAGAAACAGCCATAAAACAGCTTCTCAGCAAAGTGGATGACTGAGGGGACACATTGAAGTTTAATACTTGACAGAGAGACTTGGAGAGACTCAGAGACTGGTTATTGGAACAAAGGCTGAGAAAGACCACATCAGTGCTAAGCCCACAGTGACTCCACTGTGGCAGAGAAGAAAGGGAAAGAGAGGGAGACATGCTGGGGGAAATTGGCACAGATGCAAGAGCAGAAAGTCAGCCTGAACTTAGCTGATATATGAACTGCACAGTGTGCTGAAACTTGAGAAAAAAAGCTGCATGGTGGTGCTGTAATAGGGAGCCATCTTGAGAAGGTCACGCCCAAGCTGGTGCTTGGGAAACAAGTCCCTACATGTTCCTTTTCCTTAGAACTCACAAGTATTGCCACATTGTCCTGGCTAGAATCTACCTTGTGGCCCAGTGTGGCCCAGGTTGAATGCCACTGAAGCAAGTTCATTGAAAAATAAATGCAGGGGGATTCCTCTCAGACACAAGGAAAAGAGCAGAGTATGTTTTCCCTTTAATATTGGTGGCTGGGGCTGTGGATGCCAGCTAGATAGGGTTGAAAGACTGAGCACAGGCATGCGGGGACTGGGCCTCGGAAGACCACAGTTATGGGCAATGGAAAACACAGGACCTGCTGCACTTCCTCCATTCAGTACAGTTTGTTGCCCCCACCCTCTGTGTGGGCTTCACTGGGATGCTTAAGATCCAGATACAAGCAGAGTTTAGTGTCAGCCCTGCCCTGAGGGTTCATGGAGCTGATTTGTCCAGGTTAAACTCTGACCAAGGGGACTTTGGTTCTGTGCTATCTTCTAATAGCCAACAGAGAAGTCAAAAGCTGTTCTAGTCAGATCTGGACCCAAACCACTCCCACTAACCAACTAGTAAGTAACATACAATAAAAGAAAGGAGTGATGTTATGAGTATTATGTTTGCTATGCTTTAAACATATTGAAAAAGTATATAAAAATATAATACATTGTAAAACCTATAGGAAAACAATATTGTGTGCACTTGTAAGCCCTATGATGTAAACAAATACAATATGGTGCCCAATATGCAAATCAGCCAACCTCCAGCTGGTGCCGATATGCAGATCAGCTAACCCTAAGCTGGTGCCTATAAACCGGCCCGCCACAAATATTTAAACTCCACTCACCAGGAGACCAAGGCCACTCCCTTCCGACTGGCAACACATCACACCGATAGGGAGTGATCCCGGACAAAGTGGACTGGACAGACTGTCCAAGCATGGCCCCTTGGATTCCCTGGGCATCCTGCAGGCGTATGGAGACTGAGAACTAGCCAGGACAGGTTCAGAACCAGCTGCCAACAGACTAAGAATCACGTTGCAAGGTGAGCACAGCTTGGGGAAGGCTGAGGCATTATTGGGTGTAGGTTGTAACTTCCTGCAATAAAGGGTGTGTATGAGCAACTTAGTTCCTACCTAAGTTAATTCATTTAGTGCCTGACTGACGGTCAACTTTGCACTGTCGCCTGCTCACAGCAAGTGAATATTCTCAGCCTTTGATCTCTCTAAGGGACACATATAGAAGACTCAGAAGGAAGTGCAGATGGGCAGAGGTAGAGGTAGTGAATGTCCTTTCTTACCTGCATTACCACCCAGCATTCACTTTCCACCTTTCTCCTGCTTTCTTTTAACTTCTAGAATACGTCACCTCATCTTTTGTACTCCATTTCCCATTTTATTCTCTCTTAATCTCTTTTCTTCCTTCTCTTTATCATCTTTCAGAGCATTTGGTTTACATTATTTCTGCCTCTACCCTTATTTCTTATGAGTTGTGGATGTCATAGTTGGTACTAGGTTTTATTCTATTTCTGTATCTGGCTCACTACTATTTGTTGCTGTTACTGTTATTTGTTTTCTGCTGTGTATATAGTGGGAGAGATCTAGCATGACACTTGAGTATGTTGTGTAGATGCTCTCCTGCTGAGCTACATACCCATCTCAGCTAAGAGTCAGCACACATTGCTCCACACACAAACCACTCCCCCCAAACTGCAGCAAAAACTTTAACTCAAATAATAGAAGAGACTGAAAAAAACCCTAGCCTATGGCCAGGCTCTAGGTAGGCACAGCTTGCAAAGCAAGATTGATGATCCACTCTGGACACCTACTCATACAGCAACATCTGAGAGAAACAACAAAAAAGACGGTTGACACTGCACCTATTAGGGACTGTAGCATATGTTGCTCTCATGCAATTTCAGACCTTACATTGTTGACAAGATTAGAGGAGTAATTATGGAGGGCAAATGCTATGTACTCCTCTGCCTACACCACATCTGCACTCTTGTGAGATCTACAGGGAAAGCAGGAAACTCAGGCTCCAACAGAGTATGCACTGTGTCAAAATGCACTAATCCCCACCAAAGAAGTAGCAGGGAAACTATACTACAAAATCTAATTGGAAATGTATTCAACACTTTACAACAATCTTGATATCTCAGAACACATCATCATTAGAAGACTGTTCCCTAAAAAGTCTCCCACAAAAAGTAGGGAAAATATCCATCCCAACATATGTACAAATCTCAACATAGAAATACAATATATATAAAAAACAAGGCACCTGGCTACTCCAAAAGGTCATAAGTCCCTAGAAGTGACTGCAAAGATATTGAAGTAAATGAAAACATGGATAAAGAATTCAAAAGAATGATTTTGTCAAAGATCAATGAATTTCAAGAAAATACAAAAAAAAGCAACTGAACCAGTTCAGGAAGACAATACTGGATATGGATGAGAAGTTCAATAGAGTTTTTTTTTCAACTTGTTTTATTTTGGTGGTAGTAGGGCTTGAACTTAAGGCCTCACACTTGCTAAGCAGGCACTCTACCACGAACGCCTCGCTCTTACCACAAGAGATACAGATTTTGAAGAAAACAAACAGCAATATTAGAAATGAAAAGCTCAATAAGTAAAAAAAAAAGAGAGAGAGAATTTCAGGACTAAAAGACAAGGCAGAAAAATAAGAACATTCAGACAATAATAAAGAGAACAATAAAAAATTGCAAACAGAGCAAGCATGATCTCTGGGATTTGATTAAAACACGAAACCTACCTATTTTTAGTGTAGAAGGTAGCACTGAGGTACAGACTAAAGGCATAGAAAACCTACGCAGTGAAATAATAGCAGAACATTTTGCAAATCTTGGGAATATCCAAGTACAGCAGGCACTTAGAACTCCAAATAGACATGACCAGAAATGAATCTTCCCATGCCATTTTATAGTTAACATATCAAGAGTATAGAACAAAGAAAGAATACTGAAAGCTGTGAGGGAGAAGGACTAACTCACTTATAAAGGCAAATCCAACAGAAACTGAAAAGGTCAGGAGAACTTGCTATGATGCATTCCAAGCCCTGAAAGAAAATAACTGCCAAGTTTAGATTGCTATATTCAACAAAGTTATCCTTCAGAATCAAGGAAGAGATAAAAGCCTTCTATTGTACGTGTAAACTGACTACTAAGGCAGCATTGCAAAGATATTTAACAGACTTCTACACATAGAAGAGAAAGGTAAACACTACCATGAGTTCACAGGAAAAAAATAAATCCAACTATAAGGGTAGATAAGAAATGAGAATTAGTACAGAATAGAACATTAGAAAGACAACAATTAACATATACATTTCCATTATTACTTTAAATATAAAAGACCTTAATTCTCTAATTAAAAGATATAAACTGACTGATTGGATTAAAACAGAAATACAACTGTTTGTTGCCTACCAGAAACACACCTCACTGGCAAACACACACACAGACTGAAAGTTAAGGGGTGGAAATGATATTTCAAGTAGAGGGAATCTAGAAACAAACAGGAGTTGCTATACTTATATCTGACAATGCAAGGCTCAACTAAGACAGGGCTCAGAAGACACAAAGAAGGTAAAGGGAACAATCCATCATAACATATAATAATTGTAAATATATATGTACCAAATGTTGGTAAGCCCAACTTCATGAAACAAATGCTACTGGACAAAAAAGCTCAGAGAAGCTCAATTATAATAGAAGTGGGTGAATTTAATACTCCACTCTCATTGATAGATAGCTCATTCAACCAAAAAACAATCAACACAATAAACTTAAGCATTAAACTGCACCACAGATCAAATGAACATAACAGACACCTACAGAATATTCCCTCCAATTACTGCAGAATACATATTCTATCCAGCAGTTCATGGAACTCCAAAATAGATCATATTTAAGGCCATGAAGTAATTCTTAGCAAATGCAAAAAAAAATTGAAAAGAATTCTCACATCTTAAAAGATCACAATGATTTTATAAGCAATAGCAAGAGAAGCTGCATCTGGAGACTGAACAATCATCTTTTGAATGATCAATGGGTTATTGAAAAGGGAGAATCAAATAATAATAGAAAAAATATATCAGAGTCAAGAGATACAGTAAAGGCAATTCTGAAAAGGAAGTTTATGAGTGTCTACATTAAACAAATCAGAGAGATTGCAAATTTAAAAAACCTAATGATGCATCTCAAGGTCTTAGAAAAACAAAAAGAAGACAAATTCAAAATTAATAGAAGTAAATAAATAATAAAGATCAGGTACAAATCAATGAAACGGAGGCAGAGAAAACAATGCAAAGCATCAATGAAACAAAGATTGGTTCTTTAAAGCAATTAGCAAGTCAGGCACAGTGGTTCATGTCTATAATCCCAGATACTCAGTAGGTAACTGAGGATCATGGTTAAAGACAAGCCAAGGCAAGAAGTTACAAGACAGCATCTCAACAAATGAACCAAACATGATGGTGCATGCCTGTTATCCCAGCCATGTGAGAGACATATGTAGGATAATTAAAATCTAGGCTGGCTTGGGCAAAAACACAAGATTTTACCTGAAGAATAACTAAAAGCAAAGGAGGGCTGGGGTGTGGCTCAAGTAGTAGAATGCCTGCCTAGTAAGTGTGAGGCCCTGAGTTAAAACCCCAGTACCATAAAAATTAATTAATTAATTAAAAAGATTGATAATCACTTAGCCAAACTAAGCAAAAAAAAAGAAAGAAAGAAACCAAAAAAGGAGAGAAAAGAACTAAATTAATAGAACTGGAGACAAAAAAGGGAATATTACAACAGATACCAATAAAACTCAGTGTTAAAAGTTATTTTGAAAAATGAAACTCTAATAAACTGGAGGAAAATTTAGAGAAAACAACAAAATTTGTAGATTCACATGCCAGGACTAGACAGATTTGCTCTTGAATTCTACCAGACCTGCCTCTCAAAGTATTTCATAAAATAAAAAAGGAAAGGAACACTATTAAACTTATTTTCTGAAACCAGTATTACCCTCATACCAAAACCCAATAAGGACCATACCAAAAAAGAAAGCTATAAACCAATATCCTTGATGAACATAAATGCAAAAATTCTCAACAAAATACTTGGAAACCAAATTCAGCAACCTATTTAAAAGATTATAAACCATGATCAAGTTGGTTTCATTCCAGGGATGCAAGAATGGTTCGACATGTACAAATCAATAAATGTAATACAGCATATAAACAGAATCATGGACAAAAATCACATGATCATCTCAATAGATGAAGAAAGGCCTTTGACAAAATCCACCATCCCTTCTTGATAAAGCCTCAAAGAAGTGAAATGTAGAAAGATCATTCCTCAGCATAATAAACACTATTACAACAAACCCACAGCCAACATCATGGGTGGGGGGAGAATGAAAACATTTCCTCTAATATCAGGAATGAGAAAAGGGTATCCACTCTTATCACTCTCAGGCTACTTGAAATTTTAGCCAGATCAAGGGAAAGAAATTAAAGAGATATAAGTAGAAAAAGATGAAGTCAACTTATCTCTAATTGCAGACAATATGATCCTACATTTACAAGACCATAAAGACTTCACTAGAAAACTCTTAGATTTGATAAACACCTCAGCAAAATAGCAGGATACAAAATCAACACACAAAAATCAGTAGTTTTTTTATATACCAGTAATAAACCTTCTGAAAAAGAAATCAGGAAAGCAATCCCATTCACAATAACCTCAAAAAATTAAAAACCTAGGAATAAACCTAACCAAGGAACTAAAAGACCTCTACTGAAGAAAGAAGTTGAAGAAGACATTAGAAGGTGGAAAAACCTCCTATGTTCATGGATCAACAAAATTAACATTGTGAAAATGGCCATATTACTGAAATTGATATACAGATTTATGCCATCTCCATCAAAAGTCCAATGAAATTCTACACAGAAATGGAAGAAAACAATGCTAAAACTCAGATGGAAGCACAAAAAACCCCAAATAGCCAAAGCAATCCTGGGAAGAAAGATCAATGATGGAGGTGTTCCAAAACCCAATTTCAGATTATATGACAGAGCCATAATAACAAAAATAGCACAGTTCTAGCACAAAAGCAGACTTCAGACAAATGGAATAGAATAGAGGACCCAGAAATAAACCCATGCAGCAACAGCCATCTGATTTTCAACAAAAGTGCCAAAAAACATAGTGTCTTTGTAAGTGGTGCTGTGAAAACTGGATGTCTACATGTAAATGACTAAAACTTGATGTCTATCTGTTATCCTGTACAAAAACCAACTTGAAATGGATCAAAACCTTAAGGTGAGACATAAACCTTTGAAACCACTAGAGGAAGACAAGGGGGACACTCTTCAAAATATAAGCATAAGCAGTGACTTTCTGACTAGGATTTCAACAGCTCAGGAGATAATAACAGGTATTAACCAATGGGACTGCAATAAACTCAAAAGCTTCTGCCTCACAGAGGAAACCATGAACAGAGTAAACAGACAGCCTACAGAATGGGAGAAAATCCTTTAACTATCCATTCATTAGACAAGGGATTAATGTTTAGAATATACAAGCAACTCAAAAAATTAAACACCAAAAAACAAATATTCCAGTCAACAAGTGGACAAGTGAACTCAAAAGATACTTTTCAAAAGAAGAAGTACAAGTGACCAATACATACCTGAGAAAATATTCAACATCTTTAGCCATCAGGAAAATGCAAATCAAAACTTCATTAAGATTCCATCTTCTCCCAGTTAGCACAGATAACATCAGGAAAACAAAAACAACAAATATTGGCAAAGACACAGGGGGAAATTGTAGATCGGAATGTAAATTAGTCCAGCAATTATGGAAATAAGTACAGGGATTACTCAAAAAGCTAAAAGTAGGGCTACCATATGACTCCGCTGTACCCCTCCTGGAGATAGATCCAAAGGAATCAAAGTCAGCACACAACAGAGTCATCTGTACACCCATGTTTATCATGGCACTATTCATAATAGCCAAGTTATGGAATTAGCTTAGGTTCCCAAAAATGGATGAATAACTGAAGAAAATGTGTTATATACAATAGGATATTATTCAGTAATGAAGAAGAACAAAATCATGTCATTTGCAGGAAAATGGATAGAAATAAAGGTCATCATGTTATCTGAAATAAATCAGACTCAGAAAGACAAATATCATGCATCTTCTCTCATATGTGGAACTTTGAAAGACATGAAAGTAGAATGGGGGACGATTTTGGAAGAGAGAAAGGGTTAGAGGGAGGAAGGGACAAAAGAGGGTAATGAGGGGATAAATTTGACCAAAGTACATTATATGCATGTATGCAAATAGCACAGTGAAACTCATGTTTTGTACAATTAACATATGCTAATATAAAATGTTTATATATACATATATATGAAGAAATTATAGAAGAACATCTTCATAACCTCATGATTAGGAATATTATCCTATATAGAGAAAAGGATGGGTAGACTTGAAAGAAATTTTAAATTCTGTAAGATGAAATATACCAGAAGCAAAGCTGAATAAAATATTTGTACTAAATGTACTTCACACTGCAGATCACCTTCTGTAATATATAAAGTGCTTTCACAAATCAATAATAAAGCAACCCAAGAGAGAAAGAATGGACAAGAATACAGGTGAAATGGACTGAGCAGGTCCTGTTTCCTCAGCAATATCTTAAACACTTTACATGTAAATTTAGGTAATTGCCCAGAATTAGAGAGCTGGTAAGTGCTGTAGTCAGGATTCACATCTTTCAATTCTGCAACTAGAGCCCAATCCACAGAAAAACAAATATAAATAACCAATAAACTTAAGGAAAAGTGTTTAAGTCTGAAAGTGTAGCTCAAGCAGTAAAGCACTCGCCTAGCAAGCACAAAGCCCTGAGTTCAAACCCCAATACCACAAAAAAAATAAAGATAAAAGAAAAATGGTTCAATCTAAATAACGGTCAGGAAAATGCAAACAGTGAAACATGATACAGTGTATACATAATGTATATATACCATACATAGTAATCTGTCTATTATATATATATATGTATATCTCAAAAATACTGGAGATTGAACCCAGGACCTTTGCATGCTAGGCAAGAACTTTACCACTTGAGTTTCACCCCTACCCTTTCTGTTTTGTTTTGCTTTTGTTTTTGAGACAGAATCTTCCTCCCTTTTTTGCTCAAGCTAACCTCAAATTAGCAATCTTCCTTCCCCTGCCTCCCAAATAGCTGGAATTAACAGTATGAACCACCACCCCCTACCATAATAATATATTTTATCTACCAGTTAGTACTTAGTTATTGAGGATGTCCCTTGGTATAGCATTTTGAGGGGGAAATTTAGCAATGACCATCAAACTTAAAATAACTTAAACTTTGAACCAAAAACTATTTCTATCCCATAGAAATATTTAGACATGTGTCCAGGGACACACAAAGTAAAAACCTGAAGATAGCTTATATGTTCATCAAGAAGGGAATCGTTAACAAAATGATTGCATATTCAAATCATGGATAGTAGGTAGTTTGGAGGTTTAAAAGAGTGATCTATATCTGTAAGAACTGATGCAGAAAGATGTCTCAGATATATAGCTGAATAAAAAAAAGCAAGTCATCAAATAATATTCATGATCTAATCACATACACAAATATGCACACATTATATGTTCATTTATTCACTCACAAGCGCAGCCTGGGATAGTTCTGTGAAGTAGAGGTGAGTGGTAAACCCAACAGACAACGTCTCTCTCCTGAAGTTCAGTCTGTTAGGTAAGCAGACGAAAAACAAGCAAATCAATATAAGACCAAAATAATTTAGATAATGTATTAATTTTCTATTTTTGCCATAACAAATTAACACATATTTAGTGGCTTAAACAACACATATGTTATCTCACAATTTTTTGCATCTGAAGTCCAGCCCAAGCCGTACCCAGAAATGGCCACACTCCCTTCTGGAGGCTCTAAGGAAAAGGGCCACTTTCTTGCTCATCTGAGGGGTCGTCAGAGTTCAGTTTCTTGTGGTTATAGGAGAGAGGTCCCAGTTTCCTTACTGGTTGTCAGCAGAGGACCATTCCCAGGTTCTGGAGGTCACCTGCATTACTGGTGTCCCCTTCCTCCACCTTTGAAATCAACAATAGTAGGTCAAGTCCCTTTCATGCCCAGACTCTCCTGTTCTTCTTCTCTCCAACCCAGCCAGGGAGGGCTCACCACTTTTAAACACTCATGTGATTCAACTGGCCCCAGGTAATTCAGGATTATCCCCTCATCTCGAGGTGTATACTTTTAATTATATCATCCTCAGTCCCCTTTGCCATGGAAGATAACACAGTCATAGGTTTCAGTGGTTGAAACACAGACAACTTTGTAGGGGAGGGAGCCTGTTACCAATGGTAATAAATGCTATAAGGAAAACCAAAAGGATGAAAGTCAGAGAAAAGGTGGTATGAGAGGGATGCTAATTTAGATTGTGTCATCAGAGAAGCCCTCTGTGAGGAAATATTTACAGGGTGACCAGTCATGTGACCTCCTGGGCTGCACATTCTAGGCATACTGAAAAAGGCAGGGAAAGCTACATATCAAACTATTCCCAGGCTACCTCCAGAGAAGAGGAGCAGAATTCAGGGGTGGCAAAAGATGACAGATTTACTTATTAGACTATATTTTCTGTTAATTTGAATGTAAATTACGAAAAATTTTTAATGATTTATGTTTACAAACCTTAGAAACCAAAATGGGAAATAGTAGTGTTTTTCTTAGGGTCCAGGGAAAGCCAAGAGAATTTAAGTTTTAAGTATTTATTGGTGAAAGTTCAGCATACTCAAAATTCTGACATACACTATGTAGAAAATAAAAATAAAATGTTGTCTTGGCTTCTATGACAGAACCCATTCTAGAGGGGAGTCATAAATCACTGCATTTTTTTCTTCTGAGTCGTTAAGGAGAACACACTTGCCAATTAGACATTTTTACACATCAGCAACCTTGGAAACATCTCATGGCTATAACCTCTTTATTTTGTTTCTGTGTCCTAACTTGGTGCTCATTTCCTGAGCTCTTCCCCTGGACATCTTACTTCATTTCATGTGATTTTCCAAGAAGGACACTAAAAGCTGCTCTTAGAATGAAGGCAGACAGAAGAAAAGTTACTTAAATGGGCTCTGTAGTGTCACAGCCAAAGGGTGAGTCTCGCCAGCACATACTTCTGCGACTCAAGACACAAACAAGGGACTGATCGCAGGAGGACAGGCAGACGTGCCTGCTGGTGTGCCAAAGTGAAGTGACCATATGGAGCAAAGACAGGAGACCCAGAGGGCTCTCTCAGGACCCAGAAAGCAAAAGTTTGAGCAATTTGCTAGCATCTCAAGGTCCCGGATACAACTGCAGAAAATTGGTTGCATGTGTTTGTATGTGTGCATGCATACGTGCTTGTGTTCATCAAAACTCCTTTGGAACAAAGATGACACTAAAGAACCGTGTGAAGCAAACAATGTCTTCAGCTTCAAATTAAGGAGTTCATATTTCTGTGCTAATCACATAGGTTTGTTTTCTCAGGCACCCTGCCCACGAAAGATAGGAATTTTCTGAGTAATATGTTTACAATAATCTAGTAGGCTCTTCTATTTGAATGTCCCTTCATTGCCTCAAGAGTGACAAATCCAAAACTGAACACATCACTGTCTGCTCAGGAAGATCGGTTCCTCCCAGCCCTTCCTGACTGAGATATGGGCCCCTCTATTTCCTCATAACTCAAACTTGAATACTTAGGGTGTTTGTTAACTCATCCCTCACCTTCAACTCTCCCTCAAATCCTCTGGGGAAGTAGGTAAAATATAAATCATATCTAAATAAAAATAACATTTAATCAACCACATGTATCATCAACTATTATGTAAAGGATTTCATCCCAGAAGTGTTTAGCTGAAATATTTTCCCGGGGGGCCCACTCACTGCCTATCATACCAGGCCTGTCTCTCTGAATTTCACTAGCAGCTAAGCACAAACACAGCCACATCATCATCCATGAGCAAATGCATAAGCAAATGTGTCTGAGGCTCTTTCAGATGTCCTTAGTGTTCACAGTCAGAGGTCTCACAAAGTGTCACTTTCTCAGTCTTGCTAAGGTCTCAGACTGTTTGAAAATGTCACACATTGACCCCAGCCTTCACTGCTGAACCACCACAGCCCCAGAGTCTGGCAGTCACTTACTCTAGAGGTGCAGAGCTGGGAGAACCCACTTCTATCTTGAGCCCTATTGAAGCCAAGCTGGGCTTTGCTTAAGGGTCTAGCTCCTTCCTGCTGCCTTTCCACCCAGGAGAGGTGGCCAAACAACCAAGAAATGACCAAGCAAAGCCACCTGGCCCACAGGAGACCAAGTGCAACTCAGAGCCAGGGTGTCCCTACCCATGCTGTGTGTCAAGTGTTTTCTCCTGAAACTAAAAGAGAGGTTGAGGTAGGGAGGGAAGGAATCAGTAGTGTCCAGAAGAAGTTAGACTTTACCTTCTTATTTATTTTATCTTGCAACTAATATTTTTCAAACACCCACTATGTGCCAAACAGAGAAGTGATAGGAGCCTTCTGGGGCATAAACTCTGGTGTGGAGAGCAGACAAGGAAAAAATGAAGCAAAGCAAGCAAGATTGTGGCAGGCAGTGACAAGTCTACAAGAAAACATGACAGAGCTATGGGACAGAGAGACAAAAGGCTTCCTTAGATAAGGAAGTCCTGAAGTCATGTCTCAGTGGTGACATTTGAGTTGAGCATCAGCGGAATGACGAAGAGTCTTGCTCAGATGGTGCATCTCAGTCAACAGCAAGTTGACAGTTTTCCTTAATGAAAATGGGGGGCACATGTGTCATATTTATATCAGTTTGCTAGGGCTTCCATAACAGAGAATCACAAAATGGTTGGCTCAAAATAGAGAGCCAGCTAAAGGCTGCTGGTTCTAAAGGCCAGAAGCCTTAGACCAGGGTATCAACAGGGTCGTTATCCCTCTGACAGTGCCAGGGAAGCATCGGTTCCAGGTCGCCCTTCTACTTCTGAAAGTACCTTGGCTTGTGGCAAAACTCCAATTTTCATATCTTCTTGTGTGCCTATCTGTCTCCAAATTCCCCTTTTTTATGAAGACATCAGTCATATTGAATTAGGGGCCTGTATTAGTCCATTTCCATTGTTACAACAAAATGCTTGAGGCTGGGTACTTTATAAAGAAATTGGGGGATATTTACTTTACACTTTTGGAAGCTGAAAGTCCAAACACTAGAGCACCAGCTCTGGTGAGGGCACCCTGACTGAATCACATGGTTGAAGGCATCATAGCAGGAGCACATGCAAGAGGGGAAGATCACACAGTGAGAAAGGGAGCCACAGCAAGGAGAGTGACCAGTTTTGCTGTCTTTGTAATAACCCTCTCATGAGAACTATGTAGGGTACCATGAGAACTACATCAACTCCTTTTGAGGGCGGTGCCTCCAGAAACCTGAAGATCTCCCACTAAACCTCACCTGTCAAAGTTGCTACCATTTCTTCATATTGCCACACTAGAAACCAAGCTCCCAGTTCATGAACCCTGGGGAAAGAAACCACAGCAAAGATCCCCCTGCCCTAGCCTGCTCTCATCTCAGCTAACTAAACCTACAACAACCCTAAATAATGACTCATCCCGAAATACTGGAACTAGGACTTTAACAGATGAGTTCAGTGAACAAGATTCAACGCACAACATTTCTGTGTAAAGGAGGCCATTCAGGTGGGGTAGAGGGACCAGATTTACCCATGATGCTCTGGGCAACTCCGAGAGTAAACTGAGTTTTCTATTCTGTGTCCCCTCACCACCAAGCTCAGCACACAATAAATGAATGAATACTTATTGATGGTTGATTAATGGAATGTGTTACGCTAAAATTTAAAAGTGTGCGTATTATCCTGGGGAGTTAGTTTGGGGTTTGTTTGTGTGCCAGGAATAGATCTCATACTTAGCAAGATAGCAAAGGCTTAAATTATTTCAGGGTCTGATAACTGTTCCCAAAGACCATGTGGAAGAAAAATAGCTGGCTGGCATCTAAGGCTGAGCTGGCCCCCTTTGTCTCTGGGCCTGGGTCCCAGAAACTGCAAAGCCAGTCCCAGCAAGGTTGGCAAGAGGTCACATTTGTGGAAGATTGGAGAAGAGACCCTGGTGAAAGAGCAGTAGAGAGAAGGCATCCATTCAGGCCTCAGGGCAGCTCAACCCCCTCACCCAGCCTGGGGACACACAGCTGCTCTGTCCAAGCTCCGAGGGGCAAATTCCCTGACATCAGAGAGGCAGCCCTGGGCCTCTAAATGGAAACCTGGCCAGGGAGGAAGCAGCTGGTCTTGGCAAACAAAAAAAATAATGCCCTAGGCAAAAACAAAGCAAGAGGGAGCTTGGTAAAGCTTCATTCTGAGGAGCCCCTCCTTCCTAAAACCAGTTTTTTAATTCAATACAAAATCCTAAGCCTGTTCTGGAAACAACATAGCAAATTCCTTCAGTCTAAATTCTCTGTGGTTAGAAAGTCTTAGAAAGCGTTCCTTTCTTTTCAGAACACAAAACACAATTTGTTCCAATGGTATATACCACACTGTGGCTGGCTATTTTGTTATCCAATATTCTTTTTGAGTATATCAGAGAACCATAAGATTTTA
This sequence comes from Castor canadensis, assembly GCF_047511655.1. Taxonomy (NCBI): domain Eukaryota; kingdom Metazoa; phylum Chordata; class Mammalia; order Rodentia; family Castoridae; genus Castor; species Castor canadensis. Next base: position 48,581,194 of record NC_133389.1, on the reverse strand, counting down.
TGGCATTTCATGAGGATCTGTGTTGCACAGAATTACATTCTTAGATTATTTTTCCTACCTTCTTATCTCATGAAATGAGCTATTAATAAGAAGTTACTCTACATTGTTGAAAACTGTATTTATATGTATATATATATATATAAACATATACACATTTATGTATACACATGTAAACATTGCAATCTCTTCTGAAATACATGTTTGGTTCATTTATTAGCTTCCCACTGTGCACAAGGACCTGAAATTAGCTGTGTACAATGCTTCTTCTGATAAGAACAGTAACTACCAATTCAGATGAAACAAGGTCAGGTGAAATTTTCACAGCAAGAACTGGTTATGATGAGGATCGACACCAGAGATTTTATCGTTCTTATTGATGACAATAATGATACCTAAGATTGATTATTAGGTACTTACTATGTAATAGGCATGTTTTATGTGTTTTTGAGAACTACCTTATCTCCAATCCTTTTAACTCCATTAAAAAATTATTCCTTAAACACAAACAGAATGCCAATTGGTGTGTAGCTCAGAGGTAGGCAAAAAAAAAAAAAAAAAGAAAGAAGGAACTAGAATAGAGTATGTGACTTGCTAGTATTTCAGCTAACATTGGGAAGAGGTGGAATTCAGACCCTACTTTGTCTAATTCTAAACCCTAGGCTTAGTCCAATATCCTACAAAGATAAAAAAAAATATGAGAAACACAAATCTTAGTCAAAAATGAAAACCTCTGGGGAAAAGACAGTAGTATATTCTTCTTGAAAATTATTTATAAAAATAGCTTGTGTAAAAAACGGAAAACAAATTCCAAAGGATAAACTGAGGCATAAAATTGTAACAAGAGATTTAAGAACTCCCTTTGAAATACAACTTTGTGTATATGAAATATCACTTTTCACGATTTTAAATGTGAAGCACTGGAAGTTTATAATGATAAAAATTACACGATAACCTTTTAGGCAACAGGCTTGTTGAACTAACATTATGTTATCGATGCTATTTTAAGAAAAACTAGTCATGCTGGGCTAAATTTTCCAAGAATGCAATTTAACCCCACAGTAAGGTGTATTATAAAATGAATGGAATACTGTGGCTCAAACACAGCCCCCTGAATGGTCCATCTGTGGACCTTATCTCGCTGAGTCTCATTAAAGAGTGATTTCATTTCTCGACATCATCACAAGCTCCACTCCTGGGCCGTCATTCAGCTGCCTGGCTGGTCTCACAACACATGCAAATATGAATTAAAGGCAGCCGCACCACAAGACAGAGGAGACATTGCTGATACCCTTCCCAGTGTGAGGCACAAGCCCCAGCAATCACAGATGGGAAAAAGGAATCGGTGGTCCCAGCAGGCCTTCCCTTTATCACCCCCTGAGGCCTCATTTGGAATGTGGCAGTCATACACATTGCCTGTGTGGGCAGGCTTGTGCCCACACATCACCAGACCTAAACCACTTCACCTGCTCTCCACATCCCATGCACTTTTAAGGTTAAAGATGTGTTGGACTCTACAAGAATAAAATCCCAAAGCCTTTAGAGATATCTTGGCACCAGCTCTCATTGCTTCCCCCTCAGACTTGTAAAACAAAAGCATGTTTTCCACATGGGGAAATTGGAGTGTGATATGTAGCAATTTGTCTAGAGTTAAGAGAATCAAAAACAGAACACAGAAGTGGAATTTTTCTGTTCTTGGACCTCTATAATATTCAGCTTGCACCTTTCTTAAAGCCCACCTAAGCTCCCAAAGCATAACCAAGTTATTTATAAATTTGTCTATTCTCTCTTGCATAATGATAAGCTCACTAGGGTGAGAGACTACTTCAAATTCATTTTCAGGTTTTCACCATACCAAGGTTAACTGTGATCTTGTAGCAAAGGGCAAATAAGATACAAGCAGGGATGTTGGGCAGGTATGGGGAGCACCGGCATGGGAGCTGTCAGTTGGGGAAATGGTTTTATAGAACACACATCTTCCACAAGATATCTTACTCACCATGAATGGAGGGCAAAGAGTCTATAAACCAAAGAAAGAAAATACACCCCTCAGTGGGTACTAAAGGAACTACTGAGAGTTGAGTTGATTGGGAGAAGGCACCTGAAAGTACTCACCCTTTCGGTTCCTGGGTGCTCTGTAACCCTAACTACTGTTTACAATATGCTGTCAACCGGATGCACACCTCACTGCAGCCATCTGGTTGTTGACTGAGACTGGCCTGATTTCAGTTAACCAGATAGAGCTCTGAGCTGGTCCTGAGCTACCCAGGGAGTAGGCAAGGTCTTCAGGTGCCTCTCAGACTGTTACAGGTCTAGACTGCCGAATTCAACTACCACCCACATAGTGACCTACCTCAGACCTTCTAGCACAGCAAATCTTGGAAGACTGCAGCCTGAGTCAATATTACAAGGGACAGAGAACTGCCCAACAGAGCTCAAGCAACCCTCAGAATCCTAACAATAAGTGGCAGTTGTTCTTAAGCATTGAAGTATTTGTTGTTGTTGTTGTTTTACTGGTACTGTGGACAGAACGCAGGGCCTCACACTTGCTAGGCAAGCACTCTACCATATGAGCAATGCTCCAGTCCTTTTGCTTTTAGTTGTTTTTTTTTTTCAGATAGCGCCTCACACTTTTGTCAAGGCTAACCTCAGACCACAATCCTTCTACCACTATCTTTCAAGTAGCTGGGATTATAGGCGTGTACCACCATGCCTGGTCTAAGCTATGAAGTTTTGGGGTATTTTGTCACATAGAAACAAATGACCAGAACATCAAGCCTTATCCAAAATGAGACAAGCTTTGAGGAGAAGAAGGGGTCTTATCAGGAGGAGTGAGTATATTTTGCATGTGGAAGGAAGTGAATTATTCTAAGCCAATGAGTCACACCCTTTTGGTATTCATGACCTTGTGTGGTTACCTTTCACAGAGAAAGTATGACCAAGAGAAAATGGTAGAAGTCACTTGATGTGACTTGCAAAGTTATGTCATAAGCAACCTTCACAAAATTTGCAGCTTTTCTTCTGGGTAAAGCTAAGCACTGTGTAAAAACCCATACTACCTTATAACTACATGCTAAAGAGAAGCCCATGGAAAGAGAGAAAAAAATACCTGACCAGGCCTCAGCTATACCAGCCCTCACCACTGAGGTCCCAAACATGAGCATGAAGATGACATCTGAGTATTGGCCTAGTGGAGTCTTCAAATGACTTCAGCCTCCTCCGCTGTGTCTGACTTCACTCACCCAAGATACCCTAAGCAAGAATCCTTCTGCTAAGCCTAGTTAACCCACAGAATTGGTGAACATGACACTAAGTTATTTTGAGGTCAAACAATGTTAGGTTAGTTTGTTATACAGCAAATAGACACTTGTACAAAAATTTGGTTTCTACAGTGTAAATGTATCAAAGATTCTAGTTCTTTGTACACCAACAATATTTGATGCTTGTGGCAAATGCAAAATATGGCATACCTGCTGTGTGACCAAAATGTCAAGGGATCATGCCTATGTAGAATCAGAGAAAGAAAAATAAAATCGCAGAAAATGACATCCTGCCTTCTGCCAAAAGAATGCATGGTGTCAGTGAATAATTTCTAGCATACCAACAAAAAGTGAGGCAACTGGACATTTGGGTTAAAGAATCAAGTAGTCTGAGACAGCCTAGACTTGCATAAGTGAATGCTGCTGGCAGCACTGGATTAGGATAAAACCTTTAGGCCTTGGATTTCAAGTGCCAATTATAAGAAATTTCCTCTACATACCTTTTGGATTACAAACCCACAATTTGTGCAACACCAAAGAAGTCCCTAAATGATACAGAACGCTATACTGTATTGGTGGTTGACGAACAGAGCAGCTATGCAAAACAGCTGCTTGGTACTGTAAAAAAAAAACAAAGAAAAAAAATGGAAGCAATGCAGGAAATGGGGTCATGGGCCTCCCATGACAGCAGATCTCCCTCCTCAGACAGGCCTCGGGTCTGTCATGTATTCTCATTTACCCATCTCGTTCTCAGGTACATATGCCTTCTCTCAGTGACACCTGCTCTCAGCATCTTCTCAAGACATGTTTGATATTGAAAGTACAATATTTATTCTAGTCAAAGACCTTCATTAAATGTACTAGCATATGTGATTTGATTCTGTTTCTTTGTATGAAGGTGTAGTGTAAGTTTTGAAATCAGATTGGTCTGACTTTGAAACCTTAGTCTTTCACTTACTAAGTGTGAGAGATCAGAAAAGTTATTTCATCTCTCTGAGCCTCAATTTCCCCAATAAAATAGAATAATAATGATGCCTACATAAAAAGATTACTGAGAATCCTTTGCACAAAGAATGCCTAGAACAATGAACACTCTCAGATATTCATAACATGGTCTAAATGTTCGTGTCTCCCACAAAAAAATTCATCCATTGAAACCTAATCCCCAATGCAGAATAAGAGGTAAAAACTTTGGGAGTTGAATTGGTCTTAAGGACTCCATCCTCATGAATGGGATTAATGACCCAATAAGAGATCTAAGGAAGTTTGTTCACTTCCTTCCACCTTGTGAGAAATCTCCATTTATGAGAAATGGACCCTCACCAGACCCCAAATCTTCCCCTACCTTGATCTTAGACCCCTACAGCTGTCAGAACTGTAAAGCAATAAATTCTTGTTGTTTGCAAATTATCTAGTCTAAGCTATTTTGTTATAGCAGCCCAAAGAGCCTAAGTCAGTTAGGTATTTTTCTTGAGAAATAATGTATTTTTTTCCTTCCATTTTCCTCCTGGGAATTGAACATATTAAAGGACACAGAGACCCTTTTCAGCCTAATTCTCTACAGGAATGCTACTGTAAGCACCAGAAAAATTCAGTTATTTTACAGATACTTCATCTTAAGAACAGAACTCTAAAGATATCTTTTCTCCTCTTTCCTCCTTCCAACCCTCCCTCAGCCTCTTAAATGGTAGCAAGGAACAAGAGAAAAGAGGACTGACCACCAGCACAAAAAGTGAGCCCCTGAACACAATGAACCAAAGAGGAGGTAAGGGGCACAAGAAAGACCCATGGGAGAAATGGCAAAGAAGATAAATAGAAGATCGAGGAGAAAAAGAAACTTGTACCTATGGTGGGGTGCTGGACTGGAGCCCACTCTGGAGAAGCTAATAGTTGGAGTCAAACAAAAGCACGGAACAGCAAAACCACCTGTTTCAGTCAGCTTTCCATCATTGTAACAAAATACCTGAGAAAATCAACTGAAAGGAGAAAGATTTATTTTGATTTATGATTTTAATCTATGGTCACTTGGTGCCATTGCCTTTGGGCCTGTAGAAAGGCAGAACATCATGGTAGGAGTACATAGCACAGGAAACTGCTCACCTCCTGGTGTCATAGAAACAAAAAGAGAAGTGGAGTGACTGAGATCACTCTTCAAAAGTGATACTTCTTCAAAAGTAGGCTCCTATGTACCTACTTCTTCCAACTAGGCCTTACCTCCTAAAGGTTCCATCACCACCCAATTGCACCACCAGGTGGGGACAAAGACCTCAACACATGAGCCTCAGGGGAACACTCTAGATCCAAAGTCTAACACTGTCCAAACTCCAGCTCCCATTGAGAGCCCCAAAGTAGTTTTTAGTAGATTATCTGAATCCTGCATATAAGTCATTTTGGATCTTAGAATAGGTGCTTGACTGGCTGACAGCAAGACCACTTGTGGTATCCTTGCCATGCCTGCCACATGAGGAGAGAGTGCTTGGGCACATTGTTGTTTTTCATTCAGTGTAAAACATAAATCTGAAAAAGGGAGACAGAGAAATACCCTCACTGGGATTTTCCCCAGTGGAGTCTGATATTCCCAGTGAGCCTTCTGGAGCCTCACAGTGCTAAGTTCAAACAATGTGCACCAGGAAAGCCTCCTTCTGTCTTTCCCACTTCTGAGCCTCAGGCTAGCCATGGTTGGGGAAAACCCTGCCCCACAGGAGCTTAGATGACTAACACTGTAGATGTTGTTGGACAAAAGCTCCTGCCCTGCTGTCAGCCTTTGTTGGTCACTATTGCCATAAACGTTCTCTGTGGTTTCATTCAGTTCACGTGGGGCTAGAGATTTCTGATTTATATCCAGGCTGCCTGGATGTTGGTTAGCCTTTCTCTAGGCCTCTTTCTCGTGCCTGTCCCATGAGAAATTCCATGCTCCTTTCTCCCTTTAAGGCACTAGGCTCTTCACTACCACAAGAGCAAAGGGAAGAGATGAAGAGTATTTATCAGTAAAATTCACTTCCTCAATGGGACAGCGGTGTGAATCACCAAAAACTTCACCTTTTGCTTCATCTGACTCCCTCAACAGGTGTTTTGGCTTGCTTCTCTAGATGAGGAAATGAACATAAAGAAAGGTTCATATTTTCCAAAGTGATAGCCTACAAGTAGCATAGTAGGACTCAGGCTATGATTGCCTAAGACCAACTTCTCACAAAATCCCTCCCCAACCTTTCTGTCTGGACTGCCACTACTGAGGTTCAGCACCTCCTCATTTCTTGCCAGGGCAATCAACCTGCCAAAGCACTTTGCAATTATAGCTGCTTTATTTTTCTAAAACATAGAAACAACTAAGTGGTGGTATACACCTGTAATCCCAGCTACTTCAGAGGCAGAGATAGGAGGATCTTGGGCAAAAAGTTAGTGAGACCTTATCTGAAACACAAATTAAAAACAAAAGAGCTGGGGGCATGGCTCAAGTGGTCTAGTGCTTGTCAAGCAAGCATGAGGCCCTAAGTTCAAAAGTTCAAACCCTGGTACCAGGAAAACAAAAAGAAAAAGGAAAAAAAAAATCTTAGAAACAGTGGCACAGCAGCAACAAGCACACCCAGTGCCCACATATTGGGTTTTAAATACTGTTCTTCAATAAATAGAAGCAAGGCTCTCTGGAGAAATGGTGATTCCAGAGCTGAGACAGGGAAGATACAGGAAGATACAGCATGAGCCCAGAGCACCTCATCCTGCTGGAAAGTGGAGAAGTGCTGAAAACACACAAAGACATCTGCTCTCACAATGACAGGGGTATGTCAGCACAGCACAGCAGACAGCCCAGAAGAATTCCCCATGCCAGGACCATAATAATTAGAAAACCAAAATAAATAACACTAGGTTATAACTCAGAGAATACCCAAACAATCAAAGGAATATCCAGGGTAGACACTGAGACAAATAAATGACTGAATAAACAGGCAAGTGAGGGAAAAGAGATAAATCTTTCTTACAGAAGAATTTCTGATCATAAACATAAAGAGACTGAAAAAAATAGGAAATCACCATTAGAACTCCACTATAGTGACTGCTACAGGCAAGATCCACTGATGACTATTAAAATTAGAAGATGAAATGGTAAGGATAAATAAGATGCTTGCATAACCTCAAATTATCTCCTCTATAGCATTTATTAATTACAGTGGTGGTTTTAACTTATGTTCATCAATTCTTTGATAATTCTCACTTCAGAAAGTAGAGCTTAGTTCTTCTTCCTTTGGGTGTGGATTTGGTGTCTTTCTTCTAACAAATGGAGTAAAAAAGGGGAAAAGAATGATAGTAGAGTGGAGAAATCTGACAGAAAGCACCCTAACAAAGAGGTTAAGGTTAACATCATGTAATAAGTCAAGCTAACCTCATGTCTCCCATGATGCAAAGCACTGAGAGGACACTTTACCTCCCAAGCATCCATAATTCTAGTCTAACCATGAGATAATATCAGATGAAGCCAAATGGAGAGACATTCTACAAATACCTCACCCATACTCACTGGAAGTATCAAGGTAATGGGCGAGGAAAGTCTGAGGACTGTCACAGTTTGAAGAATAAGGAGATGTTTAACTAAATACTAAGTGGGAGCCTGAATTCCATTCTGGAACAGACAAAGAACATTGGTAGAGAAAATGGCAAAATGTGAATTCAATCTATAGCTTTGTTGTATAAAATAAACAAACAAGCAGGGCACAGTAGCTCATATCCTATTTGGGATGCTGAGATCAGGAGGATCAGAGTTCCAAGCCAGCCTTGTCAAAAAAGTTCAAAAGAACCCATCTCAACAGAAAAAGCTGGGAGTGGTGGCATCCACCTGTCATTCCAGCTATGTGGGGAAGCATAAATAGAGAATTGTGGTTAGGGCTGGCCTGGGAAAAAAGCAAGACTCTATCTCTAAAGTGACCAGAGCAAAAAGGGCTGGGTATGTGTTTCATGTGGTAGAACACCTGCCTAGCAAGCCCAAAGCCCTGAGTTCAAACCCCAATACTACCAAAAAAAGAAAAAAATCTTGCAATGTCTAAACAAGAAATACAAACTTCTGCATGGGACACACGGGATCCTTCTGAATATAGCTTAGTTCCCTTTTCCGCCTTCTCTCATCACCAACCACACATTGTCATTGTCTCCAGCCGTATAAAACTAAGAGCCTTGAGCCTGCACCAATCCCTCCTTCTTGTCTTCTCTCTTACTATTTTCTTATCTTATCCCTTTACCTGGAGAACCATCTCCCCTTCGCTCCATACATGCCTACTCATTTGTTTATCTGATAAATATATTTATAAGATCCAGTCCAAAAATTTCTCCCTCAATGTGTTTTTTTTGTGGCCATCTCCCATCCTAGTGGCCAGTGTTTCTCCCTTATCCCTCTCTCTTTCATTAATACCAGGACTCTCATTCCTGAATTTCTACCTGTAACATTTTAATGTATCTCTTTACATGACTATGACAAAAATTGTTGAGGGAAAAGCATCATGTCTTATAGTGTCAGAGTCTAATACACACTCTATATATATTGAGGGAATTAGCAAATTAATGAATGAGCAAGTAATGAATAAGCCTGCACTAAGTATCTATTGAATAGGAATGAGAGATGGGTAAATTCATCTCATCTCAGTTCTATAGACGTGTTTGAAGAAAAATTTTTCTCAAAAATTTTCAAAATGCTTTTTCAGGCACAGACATCAACTGTAAAAACTCTTGTTGAGTTCAGCAGACGTCTTGACATAGTGCCAAGGCTGCCACAAATGAGCCAGCCTCTCATTTGTCTGTGTTCATACTACCAGGGCTCAGAAATGACAATGTGTCCCGCCAGTCTGTCTGTCCATCAAAGAAGAACTGGTTTCCCATTTCTAAGTTTTTCCCATTATCTTAGAAAAAATGAAATCTTCTATTGTTGGCTAATTTCTTCCTAGAACATAAACAGAAGAGAGTGTGTCCAAATACACTAATCACTCAAATATCTAACTCAAGGGAAGTGTAATAAATCAGAACATTCTTCCACTTGGGTCCATCCGTTGACAATTACAAAGTTATCTCTTTTTTATTATATCTTTTTTTTTTAATGAATGCACCATATTTGTACATATTAATGGGATACAGTATAATAATTCAACACATGTATACAATGTTTAAGGGTCAACATAGGAAAATTAGCATTTTCCCCTTCTTATTTCTTTGGTTTGGAACTTTCACTCTTCTAATTTTTCATAATGTGTATAGGTTGTTGAAAACCATAGTCAGCCTACTGTGCTATAGAACACTAGAACTAATTCTTCCTATCTAACTGTATTTCATTACCCATTATCCAAACTCTATCCTTCCACACTCCCACTCCTCCTAGCCTTTAGTAATCGCTATTCTACTCTTTGATGTCAACATTTTTTGCTTCCACGTGTGACTGGGAACATGCACTATTTCTCTTTCTGTGCCCTACATTCATTTTTTAAAATATAATGCCTTCCAGTTCCATCCAATTTACTGCAAATGATAGAACTTCATCCTTTTTATAGTTCAGTAATATTCCATTGTGGATACACGTACAACATTCTCTTTGCTCATCTGCCAGTGGGCACCTTGATCATCTTGGCTGTGTAAATAGTGCTACAGTAAGCACAGGAATACAGGTATCTCGCTGTTATTTTATTTCCTTTGGATATATACTCAGAAGTGGGATAGCTAGATCATATGGTAGGTCTACTTTTAGTTTTTTGAGGAACTTCTATATTGTACAAATTTACACACCGTCTGTGGTATATAAAAGTTCCCCTTCTCCATATCCTCACTAGCATTTGTTATTTTCTTCGTCTCTTTGAGTATAACCAGTCTAACTGGAGTGAGATATCTCATTGTGGTTTTCATACACATTTCCATGATAACTAGTAAGATTGAGCATTTTTTCATATACTTATTGGCCATTTGTATATCTTCCTTTGAGAAATGTCTGTTCAGGTTATTTGCCCATTTTCAATTGGATGACTTATTTTTTGTTGTTGGTTTCTTTTTGTTGCTATTGTCTTTGTTACTTATATGTTCCAGATATTATTTCCTCATCAGAAGAATGACCTGAAAATATTTTCTGGGTTGTCTCTTCCTTTACCATGCAGAAGCTTCTTAGTTTGATACAATCCCTTTTGTCTAGTTTTTCTTTTATTATCTGGACTTTCAGAATCTTATACAAAATATCATTGCCTATACCAATATCTTCAAGTGTTTCTTCCGTTTTCTTCTACTAGTTTCATAGTTTAAGGTCATACTTTTAGATCTTTAATCCATTTTGACCAGCCAGCTGTTTGTGGATGGCGAGAGATAGAGGTCTACTTTTGTTTTTCTGCATATGGACATCCAGCTTTCCCTCAACCATCTATTGAAGAGGTTGTCCTTTCAATGTATGATTTTGGCACCTGTGTCAAAAATCAGTTAATTGTATACATGTGGATTTACTTCTGGATTCTCTATCCTGTTGCACTGATCTACATGGTCAATTTTCATGCCAGTACCAAAATATATGGTAGTGTGTCATGAGATTGGGTATTGTTATGTTTCCAGTTCTGTTCTTCTTGCTCAAGATTGCTCTATTGGGGGACTTTTATACTTCTATATGACTGTTAGGATTGTTTTTTCTATTTCTATGAAGAATAACATTGGTGGGGCTGGGTATGTAGATCAGTGGTACAGCACTTGTCTAACATGTATAAGGCCCTGGGTTCAATCCCCAGCACCACACACACGCACAAAGGAATGACGTTAGCATTTTGATGGACATTTATTTCAACCTACAAATAAGTTTGAACACCATGGACATTTTAACAATATTAATTCTTACAACCTATGAACATAAGAAGACTTTCCATTTTTTTTGTGCATGTCTTCTTAAATTTCTTTCATCCAGATTTTATAATTTTAATTGTATAGGTCATTCACTTCCTTGGTGACACTTATTCCTAGGTTTTTCTGCTTTGTTTTGTTTATTTTGTTGGAAATAGAATTTCTTTCTTGATTTCATTCTCAGCAAGTTCATTATGAGCACATAAAAGTGCTACAGGTTCTATATGTTGCTTTTATATCCTGTAACTTTATTGAATCTATCAGTTCTAATGGACTTTTGGTGTAGTTTTCAGGTTTTTCTATACATAGAATCATGTCATTTGCAAACAGGGATCATTTGACTTCCTCCTTTCCTATCTGGATTCTGTCTATTTCTTTCTCTTGCCTAATCACTCTGGCTAAGACTTCCAGTACTAAGCTGAACAAGAGCGATGAAAATGTCTTGCTCCAGATCTTAGAAAAAGATCTTTCAGCTTTTCCTGTTCAGTATAATATTTACTATGAGTTTGCGATAGCCTTTATTTATGTTGACATATTTTCCTTCTATATATATAATTTATTGAGAGTTTTTATCAGGAAGACATGTTGAATTTGGTTGATTGCTTTTTCTGCATCTATTCAGGTGGTCATATGGCTTTTGCATTCCATTTGGCTGATGTGATGTATTATGTTTATCATAACATGTATAGTTTTTGGCAATACTGGGGTTTGAACTCAGGGTCTTAAGCTTGCTAGGCAGGGGCTCTACAACTTGAGCCACACCTTTTTCTGCTTTAGTTATTTTTCAGGTAGGGTCTTGCATTTTTGCCCTGGGTCAGCCTCAGACCATGATATTCCTACCTACATCCTCCCACATAGCTGAGATCATAGACATGCATGCTGCCACACCCAGCTTACTGATTGAGATGAGGTCTTGCTAGCTTTTGGCTCCATTAGACTCAAAATTTGATCTTCCTGAATAACTGGGATTATAGGTATAAGCCACCATACCTGGCCTTAATTTGTGTATGTTGAACCATCCTTTCATCTCTAGGATAAATGCTTTCTGTCATGCTGTATGATATTTTTGATGTGTGGTGGGATTTGATTTGCTGGTATTTTGCTGAGAGTTTTTGCATCTTTGTTGATTAGAAATATTGGTAAAGAGTTTTCTTTTTACTTTCTTTCTTTCTTTTTTTTTGTTTTTGTATCCTTATCTGATATTAGTATTAGAGTAATACTGGCTTGATAGAATAAGTTTGGAAGAGTTCCCTCTCTTTTAATTTTTTGGAATAGCTTAGAAAGAATTAACATTAGTTCTTATTTAAAAGTTTGGTAGAGGGGCTGGTGGAATGGCTCAAGTGGTACAGCACCTGCCTAGCAAGTGTGAGGGCCTGAGTTCAAACCCAAGCACTGCAAAAAAAAAAAAAAGTTTGGTATAACGCAGCAGTGAAGACATCTTGTCTTGTTCTAGGCTTTCTTGGTTAAGGAAATTCATTTGTGATTCAGTCTCATTACTTGTTTTTGGTCTATTTAGTTTTCTGTGTCCTCGTGGTTTAATTTTGGTAAGTCATAATTATCCAGAGATGAATTACTTCTAGATTTTCAAGCTTGTTGATACAGAGTTGCTCATAAGAGTCCCTAACAATCCTTTTGTATTTCTGTGCTTTAAGTTGGAATGTCTCCTTTTTCATCTCTAATTTTGTTTGGTCCTCTCTCTTTTTTCTTTGGTTATTCCAGTTAAAGGCTTATTGATTTTATCTTTTTCAAAAAAAAATCAACTCTTCATTTCATTGATCTTTTGTATACTTTTAGTTTCTATTTCATTTATTTCTGTGCTGATCTTTTATTATTTTATTTCTTCTGCTGACTTTGAGTTATTTATTTGAAACCTTTTTCTTTTTTTGACATAGATGCTTATTGCTATAAGCTCCCTTCTTAATACTGTTGTTTGTATCCCATAGGTTTTGGCATATTGTGTTTCCATTTTCACTTGTAAGAAATTCTTTAATCTCACCTTTGATTTCCTTGATGACCCACTGTTTGTTCAAGAGTATATTATTTACTTTTGTGTGCACAATTTCTTCTTGTTGATTTCTAGTTTTATTCCATTGTGATCAGAGAAGATAACATGATATGATTTTTATTTTTCTTGGGTTTTTTGACTTGTTATGTGGCCTGACATATGGTCTACCCTAGAGAATGTTCCATGTGTCAATGAGAAGAATATGTATTCTTAAGCTTTTAGATAAAATATTCTGTAAATGTCAGTTAGGTCCATTTGACACGTAGTATAATTTAACTCCAATGTTTATTTGTTAATTATTTTGGTCTGGATGATTTTTCCTTTGGTGAAAGTGGTGTTGAAGTCCTCAATTATTACTGTGTTCGAGTCTATCTATACCTTTAGATCTAACAATGTCTGCTTTATATAATTGTGAGCCCCAGCACATATATTTATGTTTATTCCTCTTATTGAATAGATTGCTTAATTATCATATAATGACCATCTTTGTCTCTTTTTACAGTTTTTTACTTAAAGTCTATTTTATCTACTACTCACTTTTGGTTTCCATCAAATGGAATAACTTTTTCCATTCTTATACTCTGTTTGTGTATGTAAACTAGTGAAGAAAGTTCCTTGTAGGCAGCATGTCATTGGTTCTTGTTTTTAAAACATTCAGTCAGTCTAAGTCTTTTAATTGGGGGAAGTTAAGCCATTTTCATTAAAGGTAATTATGGATTTGTAGACTTACTTCTGTTATTTTGCTAATTTTCTGTTGTTTTTGTACATCCTTTGTTTCTTTCTCATCTCGTTTATCTTTGTGATTTGGTGGCTCACTGTATTAACAAGGTTTAATTTATTTTTATTTTTGTCTCATATATCTATACTTCTAATGGATTTTATACTTTCATGTGTTTTCACAATAGTAATCTTGCTTTCACTATTAGATGCTAAGAATTTTTTGTAATTCTGATCTGGTGGTGATGAATTCCCTCAGCTTTTGCTTGTCTTGAAAAGGCTTTACTTATTCTTCATGACTGAAGCATAGCTATGATGGATATAGTATTCCTGATTAGCAGGGTTGGTTTTTTTTTTTTTTCACTTTCAGGACTTTGAATATGTCATCTCATTCTTTCTTGACCTATAAGATTTCTGCTAAGAAATCTACTATTACGTTAATAGGAGTTCCCTTAAGTGTGACTTAGGTGCTGGTTTTAGAATCTTTTTGTCTCAGACTCTTAGACTATATCATGTTGCAGAGAAGACCTTGTCTGGTCAAATCTGTTTGGAATCCTTTTGGCCTCCTGAATCTGGATGTCTATATCTTTCCCGAGATTTGGGAATTTTTCAGTTATTTAACAAATATGTTTCTATGCCTATTTTCTTCTCTTCTAAAGCATCCGTAATTCAAATGCTCATTTGCTTGATGGTGTCCCATAAGTTTTACAAGTTTTCTCTTTTCCTGCCTTTAATTTTCTGGGTTATTTCAAAAGATCTGTCCACAAGTTCAGAAATGTCCACAAGTTCAGAAATCTTTTCTTTTGCTTAATCTAGTCTCTAGTCTGTTTAAGCTTTTGACTGTATTTTTATTTGACTCTTGTGTCTAGTTTATACCAAATAACAATAAGAAAGCAAAAATGTTATGACTATTTTTTGCCAGTCCACTCCTAAGCCTTCAAGTTGGTTTTCAATCTCTTCATCAAAGATTGCTGCATTTGAAGTAAAGGCAGAGGAAGGTTCAGACAGTTAGACTGAGCTTTGGCGACTTTCTAAAGACTTCTATTCCAATCGCACCAACAACTCAGCTGGCCACTTTCTTCATCATCAGAGCCATCAAAGATGCCATCAAGTATGTCAATGATCATTTCTTCAGTCATTCCCACATTTTCTTTTAGAAAATTCTGCATTACTTATTACGCCTGTTGTGCATCTGTCTTCTTCTTCACTTCTCGCATTATTTTTGCTGTGGCAGACACTACTCCAGCCATCTTCGTCTGGAAATTCATCAAATTTATTTATGTGAAAATAGAAGTAACTTTTTGAACTTAGAGCAAAAGTCCTTGATTTGTTTCTATATTTGTACAAGCTGCTTAGGTAAAAGTCTGCAAGCTTCTTCATTGTCAGCCTCAGTCATTTTCCTAAGTTCTAATTCCAACTGTTTTCTTATTTCTCTAAAGCTGCTAAGTAACTAAATGTGGCCCACCAAATTCTGTTCCTTTACTACATCTTTCATTTTTTTCTTAAAGATAAGTACCATGGTCTGGGAACACACCTGAGCCACCCAGTTCATTCCAGTCCAGCCTGAGACCAGGAAGGTTCACAGTGGCAGAATGAACGGGCAGGAAGAAGAGAGCCATAAAGTTACCTCTTAACTCACGAACTCTTTTGAACCAATCTCTCTGCACTGAAACTTCCAGATTATTATGCCTTTGACTTCTGATGTTTTTCCAAATAGAAAATGCATATGAAATAGGATGTTTTTCTCATACAATCATTCCTTTTCATCTTAGTCCCCAAGTTTCAATAGTTGCAAAGAGAATTTTAAGAAAAATATCTGCTAAAGGAGTTGAGAGATAGAAAAGTCTAAAGAGAAGGTGAGTCTTCAAGTTAGCTTTGACGAACAAAAAGTCTTAAAACTGGTAGTGGTAAGGATAAAAGCTAAATCCCTGCAGAAATTGCTTCGGTGAGGATGGAGACATTAACTTAAATGAATGTATTACTGTACGTATCCATCTCCCCTGTTCCTAAAAAATGTATTTTCCCAGCTACCTTCATGCCTCCAGACCTCCTAACACACCCACCCTAACATTTCTAACCCTGGTTATTTCAATGGAAATGAAAGTTCTTTTGAGATACTTACTAGTTGAAAAGGGATTTAAAAATCATCTTTTAAGTAGAGAAGCATTGCTCTAAATGCACTGAGAAAGCCAGAAGCTTCCAAGAGAGAGACTTTCCAAAGGACATTTGCTCTAAAAATTATATAATCTGGGCATGTAAGGATGAAAATAAATCCCAGGCACATTCGCCTCTTGTCCTTCCTCAGACAAGGGCATTGCCAAAGCGCTCAGCCACCATTTCTCTATCTTCGAAGTTAGGATAAAAATATAAACATTACTCCACTAAGAATTGTGCTTGTTTAAAAGAAAAGGAACCAGGGAAATGGTGTAAGTACAGAAAAGAGAGAATGCATATTTGGAAACTGTCGAACATTATTAGATTGGGGGGAAGGAGAAATGATGTCATCTAAACACTGAAAGAAGGAGCTGGAAATTAAGAAAGCCCTAAGTATGGCCCTAGTCTCTTCTCCACATTTGGGCCAAAGCTAGAGTTGGAACAAATTGCTGGAAACTGCTTAGCCTTTACATGCCTTGGGATATTGTGAAGCCTCCCTAAAACCTGATTTCCTGGCTCTTTAAGTGGCAGGCAGCTCCAGTAGAGACATCACTTGCATTCACTGGTTTTCGTTTTCTTAACAGAACACTGTAACGACATAGGTGGCAATAATTTGTACTACTGTGACATTCAAGATGCTCCACAGACACCATCTTTACTCAGCTATCTCTCTGTGATTTTTGCTCTGCATTTTGGTACAGATGGTACTATCTATTGGCTTCAATGTATTTACTATCATCAAAAGACCTCCTCCTTTAGACAGAAATGTTACCATTGCTATTTTAAATGTTTCAAAGTAAAATATTGTTCTGAAATATAAGAAAGAACTAAAATTAATTTTGAGGCAGGTTGACATACCTGAGGTTTTTTTCTGAAATGGGACATCACAATTCAAGATAAATATAAATTTATTGTTTGATGGGCAACC